>NW_027185501.1:1677500-1932500 GCF_040183065.1 Periplaneta americana | reverse complement strand
GATGGAACAAGTGCTGCTAGTTCCAAGCGGGAATAACGGCATCCTCACCAGCAATAACAGCATTCTCCAAGGCATTAATAGTAATCTGATACATTTATTGCGGAGAGACCAATACCTTATCTTACTTCATCGCAAAATTACAGTCAATTTAGCGAAATATAACAATTTACCTGTTTCAATAATGTAATCGTACGGATAAAGCACCCAGAGCGTTAACACAACTCTTATTGATTACACTACCATTCTAGACTGTCATCTGTCGTCCATTGTTGCCAACAACTGAAAAATGCGACTGCGTATACTTGGCCGCCTGCGCACAGTTACCCTCCATTACCTTATAATAGTAGTAAAATTATTCACATTACCCCCAAAGAAGCGCGCAGTGGTTTATCAGTTTGCATCAAAACTTTAACCTCAATACTCACATCACATAATATATTATTTTGGTATAACATGTGCATGTGAATATAATGGTTGAATATTAAACTGAAAATGATTGTCACATTCCTTCTGCTACTCGATTTCTTAACGACAACGGCTTGTGTGTTTATTAGCTACATTCAAAAGTAACAGGATCGCCAACGTCTAATCTAATCACCAGTCAGGTGAACAAAAGCGGCCGTTATTGGTGTTAGTATCGGACAAATTCAAAATCGGCTATAAAATATAATTTCGTGTTGGTACGTTAAACCAAAGGTCCCGGGTTCGATACCCGGCTCCGGAACAATTTTTCCCTCGAAATTATTCAAATCAACTTTACAGGGAGTTATACCTGAAATCTTGATTTGCATGGACGATTTTATAGTTCAATAACAATTATTATCAATCTTATAAAACTGGGAAATCCTATAGTCTATGGGAATTTATAACATGTTTGAAATTGTCAGATTGGCAACACTTATACCTATCAGCCCCGGATTTTAATAATTCAATTGAGTCACAGCCGGTTATCCCTTAACTCCCTTCTCTAATCTTCAATGTATACATTTTACAACACATACGAGATCGAAGTTATCTACTTCCTGAATGCAAGGAAGGGAGTAATGCCATTAATTTCAGGGGGTTATTCTTTGAGATAGGTAGTATTTAAAACAAACAAGTTTAATAAAGCTTCCTTTTCGAGATAAAAATTATTTTGTATTAAACATTTCATAGCGTGTTTTGGGAAATAAATTGATTTTTAGTTGGTTTTTAACGACATTTTATTAACTGTTATGGTTATCTAGCGTCTGTGTGGGATGAAGGTGATACAGTGTGCAGCCAGCGAAATTAGTCCAGAACCCAATGCCCAAAGTTACCCACCATTTGCTCTTGAGGGTTGAGGGGAAAACCTAGAAAAACCTCAACCAAGTAACTTGTCCCAACCAGGATTTGAATCCGGCCCTGGTAGTTTCACGTCAAACATGCTAACCGCTACTCCACAGCAGTGGACGAAAGTCATTGATTTAATTCTCATTGGAGTCAGTCAACTTAAGAGAACAATGATTGAAAGGTTTTTAGTTTTGTACTTCAAATGTAGAGAAAGTTGATCCGAACAAATGTAACTTTTCATTCTGCAAAGGAATTTACAGTGTTACATTTTTGTCCTGATTAAATTTCTTCACATTTAAAGGATAAAACTAAAATTCTTTCAATAATGTATTATAATGCAGAGTGCACCAGAAGTCTGGAACCATATAAATCTCTTTCATGTGCTTGATTTTCGATTACTATTGGTGTCGCCAGTATTTGTAAGGTCAAAATAGTGCACCACCAGTGACACATTCGATTCTAGCCCTCAGCTATCTCAAAAGCCGCCATTTTGAATGTAACTTTGAAATTTTAAATGGAAAGGGGGTCAGGTAGGTACTCAAAATCATGTGGAAGTTTCTGAGAAAAACAATGGTGCAATCCGTTGTGAGATATATCTAATCGTATCCAAGTTATTTAAAGATAACTGTAATAATGACACAAACATTAGTTACTGCATCTACAGGTATTTTGTAACATAGTACAGTACTAAGGAGGCTTTGGAACAGATATTTTTATGCAATTCTGGTAATTAACGTTTCCTGCTTTACTGTTTGGTTAACCTGTGACAGTTTCAATGCATTGTTGTGATTATTTGACGCTTTCCTGTAACAAATTTATTGATTTTCGTAATGGCATTATCGAAAGAATCGAATTGGTATTCATCACTCTGGTAGCTTAAGTCACAGAAATGTTGCAGCAGACTGAACGAACAGTTCTCTGGACATTGGATTGGTCGGCGTCGACCAGTAGAATGGCCGGCCAGGTCTTCAGATTTAACACCCCTTGATTTATTCTTTTGAGGTTACATAAAGAACTTGATATATGAATAGAAAATTGAGAATGTTGATAGAACATTTTGTAGCATTTCCGGGGTGACTTTAGCACAGGCTTCAATGATACGGTTCTTTAAGGGTCCTGTCCATAGAAATTTCGCTAGCCCGCGCTACGAGCGTGCTAAACTAGCCCCGGTTATCGACTGATTACTTGTACAGGATTCATATCATATCACATCGCTAACACTGGTTTATGAATACAAAAAACTTTAGTTCCCTGATCGTCCACCGGAAGCCCGCGCTAAGAATGTCTAGGAATATAGCCCTTAATGTTTAGCTGAGGGCTAGAATCGAATATGTCACTGGTAGAGCATTTGGTCTTACAAATGTTGGGAACATCTATAGTAATCGAAAATCAAGCATATGGAAGATATTTATATGGTTCCAGACTTTTGATTCACTTTAAATTGACTGAGCTTATTGGGAATTAAATCAAAGGATTTCCCAAAGCAGGGTATGAAATGTTTCATACACGCTTAAAAGAATAAAATTTCTATCTCGAAAAGGAAGCAAAAACGAGCAAAATTGTGTGAAACTATTTTGTTTGAAATATCTCGGAGAATAACCTTCTGAAATTAATGGCATTGCTTACGGTTCACTCTCTATACAGTAGGCTATGAGAGAAACGTCTTGTAATGTTACATATTACGTAGCAGGACGAGAAAACGTACCAGTATATTATTATGCAAGGCATTACACTTGTACTTTCAATTGCAATACGAGAGCTGTCAAATCTGTAAATGGAACTGGAGTGAGACACGTTTCAGCACTCACACTATTTTCGGAAACGCTAAAAACAAATAATTTAATTTCTTCACCATTTACTTAGAGGAATGATTATAAAAGAGAGGCAGAAAACATCACAATGGAAATTATGTTTGCGTACAAAAACGGATTTGAAAGAATTTTACAAGGACAAATATATTTAACATTACTTTAAGTAGAAAGAAAGACATAAATTATAGTAAAAAAAGGATATGCCATATCATGACAGCGTTTATTTAATATTTGGAATTGTATTGATTATTTTAAGCTGTTTATTTTTCAAATAATCATGTTAGTCGATATTTTAATAACCTAATAAAAGCTACACTTTAAACGTTGCACCTACCTGGCTAGGTGTTGCTCGTCGGGATCGCCCCCTGCAGGCATCCCACAGCCGCCTCTGAAAAGATAAACATCTATATATATAATTTGAACTGGTAATGGAAATTACGGGAAAACGGCTGAACGGATTTTAATGAATGGCTCTTCATTTTGAAGCTTGGAACCCAAATATTTTCAGAAATATAGTAGTTTTCAGTGAAATGTCAATTCTCCTACATAATTTTCCTATTTTACCAAATCCATCTGTCGTAAGTTTTGGGAACTAATAGCTCTTCAGAATAAGACAAATACTAAAATAAACTATCATGGAGGCCATGACTCCAGAATTGCCAACAGATTCTATGACATAATGCCAATAGGTCGATCTTCATTTGTCTCTATATTGGCTATTAAAAACTTCAAAGGTTATATTACAGTATCATTAATAAAATTTATAGCTCCGATTCTCTGTTCTGCAATTTTCTTAGTACAGCTATATATGTATTTATTTACATTGCAAGTGGGCAAGCACCCGGTAGCAATGGTATATACAATATAAACAATACACAATAAAATTACAATACACAATACAATTATACACCATGTTGAATCTTTCGTACACTACTTTTAACACTTGAATATAAATAATTGATTAAATGGTGATCTTACTCGTTTTAATTATGTAAGCATGTGCGGCTTACAGCTGTTTCGGTGCTTCTTCACACCATCCTCAGAGCCTATAGAGCCTCAGAGTAGTAGGCTCTGAGGATGGTGTGAAGAAGCACCGAAACAGCTGTAAGCCGCACATGCTTACACAATTAACACGAGTAAGATCACCATTTAATCAATTATTTACAATTATACAATACGCAATACAATTATACAATACACAATACAATTATATACACATGAAGAATAGCAATAATACACAATACAATAAGAATATGTATAGGTTATTAAAAACTACAAAACTCAAGAACGTTTACTGACATTATTTCCATTAAAAATGAAATGTATTACAGGTAATTGTATGGTGTATTTGTCACTGATACACATTGATAAGGTAAAGTACCCAAATAAGAGATACATTGTTAATTTCTCCGGTATAATTTGCCATCTCTCGACAACTATGGTAAATCAATGTTTGTGCTTCTAAGGCATCGTGTTCTTTGTCTAACCTCAGTTGAAAGTAAGCAGCGCAGCTGAGAGCAAGAGAAGTAATTTTTCACATTTTGAACTTTTTGATGGTCTTTGTTGAGGAAGTGAACAGCAGTTAATGTAAGGTACAACAAATTTATTATTAATTTTATAAAATTGCTGGAAAAAATTTGCATATAATAAGGTAGATTGCTAATAAGAAAGATAATAATTTATGACCTTGGCTAGCTATTTCATTTTTATTTATTCCGGTCCCTAATAAGAGATACCTATGGGTCCTATTAAGAGATAGTACCTCTTATTTAGAACCCGTATTTGGTTTTATTATTATGCTCACCATTGAGAGTTTACGAAAGGCGTTAATGTTCTAGTCGTGTCATTTAGTCTGCCATAAACTACGTAAGAACCAATGAAAGATTAATTGAACTATTAATTAAAATTAATTACGAATTAGGTCAATTTTTAATTATCCATTGTCCTCAATTATTCATTACAAAAATTACTAATTTAAATGATTAAGTTATCATTATTAATGACTACAATTAATTATTCATTGAGATGACAATAATATCAATAGCTAAAATCAATTAAAATTGGCTAGTCTGACAATATTTACTTTACTTAAACATCAAAACATAAGTGCTTAATTCGAGAAATAGTCTCTACATATTTCAAATAAAAATCTGGTGCAATTATTAAAACTATTCAATTTAATTGTGATTCCTGGTTTCGAAAATTTCGTTGGACCTGTGTAAATATCGCCACTACACCGAGTGCCAGCGTTTTTGGCGCTTGTCCTTGAGTAAAAAAAAAGTCAGTGAGCAATTGTTGCCAGTGTAGCTGAGAAAGGTAACACCCAACACGTCACGAAAGCAATCTGCCAATCAGAGTTGTCTGTCTTATTGTCTTATTGGCACTGACTGCGTCAAAGGCAAGACACTCGCACTTTGCATCTCTGGGATGTGTCCTTGAATAGCTAGTCAGCGGAATTTATCACAACTTCGGCTGAGTGTGGTACCATCTCCTAAACAGATGTGACGTCAGCAATCTGCCAATCACAGTTGTCAGCTTTCATGCCCACAGACTGGTGGCAAAGATAAGTTATTCGCTCTCAAAGTTCCCATTACTTATTTCACGTGCCAGAAACGGTGACTTGGTTATAGCACAGTTACAGAAGCAGCAACAACCACCTCAAGAGCCGCAAGCTTCAACCAGTGTGAAGTCGCATGTAAAGTATCCAGGGCAGGAAAGGAGCTATCATAATATCAACTCTTTATCAGAAAGAAATGAGAGAGAGAGAGAGTTTAGATAAGATAAAACAAAGAAAAGATGGAGCTCGCAAGAATTTGTTCGAAAAACAACAAAAACTACAGAAAAAATGAGTCCAAGAAGCACTGCTTGAGTTAGTCCAGTGATGAAGAATCGAATGTGGAAATGCAATTAATTAACTCTAGTGACTCGGAATATGGAGGAAATTATAATGATGGAGAGTGCTTGTTTTGCACTAGATTTTTTCAGAGGACATCAGGGCCCAGGGGGGGAGAACTCAGTGTTCAAAATGTCGTCGTTGGGCACACGAAGACTGCGGCACTGATGAAGAATTTTTATTTGTCCAACTTGCTCAATACAGCCAAATAAGACTTGTATCAATTAAAGAGGTCGCAAAATAAGTGCAATCAACTTAAATTTAAAATATGGAGATCGAAGTTTAATATTCTGTTTTTTTTTTCTGTCTCTAGCAAAATATTAACGTTAGCAATAGTAGCCTAAGTAAGATTAGTACATTCATGTCCAATTTGACCGACTTTGTGTTATTTTCGTAAACCATATTAATTTCACTTGGAAAAATTTCAAGTAAACAACAAAATTGCTTTTGAGAGGAGTTAGACCACAGTTGCACTAAACCCTTCAATTTTAAAATGTTCCTGGATTTATTAAAGTATCCACATGATTTAATGTTATATATTGCTTCAATTTTCACCCAATGATAATAATTTTTGTCCATGTTAAAAAATAAAGTTAAATAACACATATGTCTCTTATTTGGAACCTCTTTCCAGAACACCATTATTTCCCAGTTTTATTTATTTTAATAATTTAAAATAACAATAAAAACTGACTAAAATTTGTATTGTCAATTCTAAAAGTAGACGAAATGCTGTATGTATTCCACTCACTCAGATTAAAAATGTCTACACCTATCCTCACTTATAAGCAGTTAAAAAAAAAGTGTCTCTTATTTGGGTACTTTACCTTACTATTATTGATGATATGAAAATTATCCCTTTTGGGGTTATGTAAATAAACGTAGAGAATAACTTACATTAGATCTTCATATACACATGTTAAAAGCTACAAATCTTACGTAAGACATAAATATTGTCATTAAAAATTAAATACTTTTATACTGTAGTTACAAATAAAGTCATGCGAGTCTTTTTCTGATATTAATGGCGGTGCAGTGTAGATATGTGTGTGATTCGCTAATTATCCTAGGTAGAGGCATTATTAATTAATTGAGTCATGCTTCCTATTCTGCGTCTTTAAACTATATCAAATTTATATTCCTTTGGTTTAATCGTTCAGATTCGTGAAAAGTACATCATTTTACCGTATGAGAAATATAAGGGCATTTCATTTCTTGCTGACATGACAAGTTAGTTTATTTTCCACAACCAGCAACGAATAAAACGCTGAAACAGCTAATGAGTGTTGATGAATGATTTTATTGACGATTTACATTATACGATTCTACAACTCTGCTACAGCATTTGCCTCATTTTCAGCATCTCGATAACGGATTCCCCACAACAGCCTCTACGGTTAAAAATATGTGGGAAAATACATACATAACTTTCATCTCTGATCTTCAGCGAGTACTCATTACGAGCTTATGGTCAATAAATACGTCATTGATTGAATATTATTATGCTAGCGTTTTAACGTGGCCAAAATGATGTCCAGCATTTACTGGTATCTAATACACTACAAAATGTCAAATTCTTGCCAACAATCTGCAATGATCGAAATAGCCACTACTTTACTCCCACATGAAAAAAAACCGCTGATTGTCTTGATATTGTTAGGCCTACTTGCGTTTCCGCATTGAAACTCAAAGAAATGAAGATGGATATGTCCAAGGAAAGCGTTTGGCATAAAAACCATTCTGAGGGAAGTTTTTTAAAAAGAGACATATTTGACAAGGTTAAACTTCACTGAGTTACTACGTTGCTTTACATTTCGAGGAGTGTGATTCATTATTAAGGAAGCAAATAACTTCCAAAATGTCTGGTATTCTTCATTGGAAATAAATTTGAACTTCTATAAACTTGGTTTGCAGCATTTGCTGCACAAGCCACTAGTATTATTATATTATAGATTAATATTAAATTGTAAAGTTTATCTGTGCGCTCAAAGCGGTGGAGGTTTGCCTCGCTGCAACTCACAAATATATATCAGTTCAAGAAGGCACGATCAGTATAGCATAGCGCAATAAAATATGTACACTATTATTATATACCCGTATACAGTACAAATTAAATAAACACAACAAAGGCAGGACATAGGCCTATACGCTTTTAGAACCACAAGATAAGCGAACGTGTTCTTTATTCAGAACAACCAACTGATGTTTTCTGGAAATCGGTAGCGTGGAGTGCTGTTCTACGCATGCGCAGAGTCTTTCTTCTCTGATTTTCAACACCCTTCCCGCTCACACACTTAAATGTCGGAGAACGCACAGACAAAGCGAATATAAAAGAAGGTGTGCAGATATGTTTCTTTTGGTCAGACAGCACGCCGAGGGACTGACGCCATCACACTCACCAACGAGGTGTAAAAGTGAACTGGATGAAGAAATAACCGTAATAATTGTGGGCTTTAGTAATCTTTCATATCGAAAATATTAAGTATTATATTCATACTCATATGTTTCTCTCGTAACAATAATAATTTATTGTAAAACAGTTACTTGTCCAGCTTCTTTTTACGAAAATTGAATTTTTTTAGAAGGAAAGTGCATATTCTGCATTGTCTAGCGTCTTCCTTACACGCACAGCTATATTTGTCGCTTGAAAATTTCATTGGAGATATGAAGAGCAGAACTGTGTTATACAGGGTGATTGACGAGGATTTACCGTCCCTTACGGAGCTTATTTCCGAAGACATTCTGAGCAAAAAAAAAGTCATATAAACATTTGTCCTAATCTCAATCTTTCCAGAGTTACACTAATTTGTAAAATACCACTATTCTTTAGTTTTAAGGTAAAAGAATATTACAGATAAAGAATTAACTACTCAGGTCCATCACTTCTTTGACTGGCTAGTATTCTGAAGCTTTAAATGTTGTGAATTCCATAGCTGCTTCATACAGAATTCTTTTTTCGATTTTTAACTACAAAATTACATTTTCTTACTCATTTATCACAGTAATTGTTACAAATCACGCCATCTTGTAAATTCTTGAAGACTGTTCATTAGGATGCTTAACTGAACTGTAAAGAATGAAGCTCCTAAAGTCGTATGATTTGTAACAATTTTTGTGATAAGTGCGTAAGAATTATGTAAATTTTTGTTAAAAATTGAAAAAGGAAATCTGTACGAAAGAATTAACAACATATTTTTAGCTTCGGAACACTAGCCAATTAAAGAAATGACACTTCTGAATACTTTATTCTCTAGTTGTAATATTTTTTTACCCTTAAAACTAAACTAAAAAGGTATTTTACTATCAACTTCAAATTAGTGTAACTGTAATAGTATTTAGATTAGGACAAATGTTTATATGCAATTTTTTGCTCAGAATGTCCTCGGAAATAAGTTCCGTAAGGGACGGTATCGCCCTGTTTATTTCACAACAATTTACACAGATCCTAGAAATGAGCTTCCCAGTTTCGAACATGTGTAAATTACGAGAGAAAGAAAGGCTCAGAAATGTTTGTTTCATTAGGCCTGCATCGCATGTGATCAGACTGCCACATAATATCACTGAGACGAAAGAGTGCTGGCGGCACTTTGTCCTGCTGCATCTTGCACACAGTCGACTTCGCTCTTTGCTGCTCTGATGGTCGGTTTTCGCGAACTGGAGAACATTTCGCGGATACGCTCTACTGCTCGGAAATGTCACTGGCCGCAACTCACTAGTCAACGTGAAAATCAAGAATATAACAAGTTTTTTCTGTCCTCCATAGTAGCCATTTCGTCTCATCAGGGAACAAAAATAACAATAAGTTGAGTGCTGGTCTTCTGTGCCCAAGATTGCGGGTTCGATCCCGACCCAGGACGATGGCATTTAAGTGTGCTTAAATGCGACAGGCTCATGTCAGTAGATTTACTGGCATGTGAAAGAACTCCTGCGGGACAAAATTCCGGCACACCGGCGACGCTGATATAATCTCGGCAGTTGCAAACGTCATTAAATAATGCATAGGCCTAGTTAAATTAAACTAAAATCAAAACTACGCTTTCACTCAAGTAACAATAAAGCATTCACTGTTTTTATAAAGCAATGCCGAATATCATTTTAATCCTTTTCCTCGAGGCGCGTTCATTGTTGTGACGTGATTAGACGCGTGGGGTTCAGGTGTACTTCACTGCTTAAACTGAAATTATTAAGTTCTCTTGAAACTCGACCGACATCTAAACTTTATGTTTAGTTTATCTACGAGTTCTACATTGCAACTAAGAGATGACATTAGTTCAACTGATATGATATACATTACAATGTGCGATAAGTTAATATTATTGTTTAATCTTAGTATGTGAATAAACTCAAACTGAAATGAACACTGAATATTATTATTATTATTATTATTATTATTATTATTATTATTATTATTATTATTATTATTATTATTATTATTATTATTATTATCTCTAGACATGATCATGATCATCATCATTATTACGTTCTTCTTCTATTCGTTAAATTTACAATTTTTTGGT
This sequence comes from Periplaneta americana, assembly GCF_040183065.1. Taxonomy (NCBI): domain Eukaryota; kingdom Metazoa; phylum Arthropoda; class Insecta; order Blattodea; family Blattidae; genus Periplaneta; species Periplaneta americana. The sequence goes on along the minus strand of NW_027185501.1, from coordinate 1,921,968 downwards.
GACACTGTTGTCAAAAATCAGATCTAACAATATTTAGCATTTCACGAGCTCTTCCCTTAGGATCTGGCGCATAAGTTGTCACGTGGAGGAGTGCGAGCGTTTGTTTTAGACTTTTCTTCGTTCCGTTCAGCTTTCCACTTTCCCTGCAAAATATCTACTTAACGCCCAACATCACCACCTTCTTCCTCTGCATCGGACAATTCCTGCTCCGAATCTGTCTCATGACCGCTTACTGCAACGTGGCCTTCTTATCTGCAGAATAGTCTTCATTCTCACTGATATTATTGAACCAAAACGGCAGAACCTGTACTTTTCTTAGCATTAAATTTTCTCTTCTGTTTGCTTCCGACATTTGGGAATAAACGAGATTTCATAATTTAGCAGTAGTAGTAGTAATAGTAGTAGTAGTAGTAGTAGTAGTAGTAGTAGTAGTAGTAGTAATAATAATAATAATAATAATAATAATAATAATAATAATAAACAAATGCTCACAAATGGGAGTATTACTAACAGAGGATGCGATTTATTCACTACTATTTGCAGATCAGTCATTAGTTGCAGAAGATTATGAAGATATAGAATACATGGCATGGAAATTGATAGAGGAATATGGAAAATAGGGTTTGAACATTAATCTGAAGAAAACAAATTACATGGCAATTGGGACAGATTCAAAAGGAGATGGAAAAGGAACCATAAACTATTGTGAAGAATACATATACTTGGAGTGAAAATCACGAAAAACGGCAACCATGAAGAGGACATAAATGGAGGAATAGACAAAGGAAGGATAGCAATACCAAGACTAAAGTGGTTTGACATAAATTATCTTTCTAACAAAGGAAATAAAACCATAATTCTCATTATCTGAAAAATGTAACAAACCTCCTACATCTATATTAAGTATTAAATTACATAATTCTAATTGGTGCCTTATACAATGTAAATGTCCGAATATTAAGGAGTTGTCTGAAGTTAAGTATTTAGGCATAATTTTCGACAAGCATTAAAAATGGAAAAAACGCATTAATTACCTTTGTAATAAATTACGTAAACTAATATATTATTTTGTTTTATTGAGGAATTACTTGTCAATAAGTTTATTACGCACAATATACTTAACTTTATTTCAATCGGTAATTGTGTATGGAATCATAGAATGGGGTAGCTTATTTAAATCCAATTTTAATCCACTTTATTTATTACAGAAGAAAATAATTAAAATATGTCTTCATAAATCTATTGATTTTCCATCTCAAAAATTGTTTTTAGACTTTAATGTTCTTAAAAAATAAGGCAAATTTATTGTATTGTATTAATAAAATTCATACATAAAAATCGAAATAATTTTGAATTGTATTGTCATAGTTATGAAATAAAAGGTATGGTTTCTTTAAGATTCTTTGAACCAAAATGCAACAATGCTACAATATTTAATTACAGTAGTCATTTAGGCCCAAGAATATATAACAAATTTATATTTAAATATCCTAATCTTGTCAATTCTAATACAGTAGTTCTAGTATTAAATTTAAAAAGTTATGTATGGATTTTATAAAAATTGTAATTTTAAATTTATATATATTCTTATTACGTAGTAGACATAAGACAAATTATATTATGTACTTCTTAATTTCAATTCAGGAATCCGCCCCTGAGCACGACTTCTACTTTTTCAGAGGCGAGCTAAAGTTTTTCTGTATATATAAATATTTTATGTTACAATTATTAGCAAAATAAATAAATAAAATAAAAAATAAAACAGAATTTTATGGGACCGAGATATTACAATTAAAACAAAACAAACATTTATAATTCAATTATAAAAAGCACAATCACATATGGATCAGAGCCATGGCATATGAAATCAAGAACAATACATAAATTACATTCGACTGAAATGGATTTCTGGCGACGATCTGCAAGGATTTCGAGGAGAGAAAAAATCAGGAACAACGTGATAAGGGAAAAAATGAAACTGAAAGGATTCCTTGTAGAAGACATTAAAACAGCACGGTTAAGATGGCTTCGCCATTTAAAAAGAATGACTGAAAACAGATTACCGAAAAAGACCGGAAGAAGAAAGAGAGGAACACCGAACTTAAGCTGGACAGAGGGAATAGTTAGAACATTGAGTGAGAGAGGTTTAGAGGAGGGAGGTTGGGAGAATAGAGGTGAGTGGCGAGTGGCTATAGATTCTGGAAATGGGTACAGGAAGATGTCCAAGACATTGTAAACCTGTGAAATAAATAAATAAATCAAGCAATTAATAAATAAATAATAGAACTATTCAGTAATAAGTAAAATACATACTCGAAACTTGGCTAAAGTTATAACTTAGAATATTGTGTGGTCCCCAGTTTTACACACGACAATGGCAATTTAATGGAAGTGGAATAAATTCCTTGTAGACAGTTTAGCGGAAGATGCATGCAGCGGCGCAAGCGTACAAATATTGAGAAAGAAAGTTACAGAAGAGCTGGGATACACCTGTACCCCACGCGCCTAACGTGATGCTCACTAAACAACAAACTTTATTTTTACATGTAACAGTGACAATTTAAAATCTGAAAGTAGCATATATCTGTTTTAGACAGACATGTGGGAAGATACCCGAAGCGGCACATGCGCAGAAATATGTAGAAGAAAGATATCACAGAACGAAAATGTTTCGAATACAACGAAAATGTTTCGGATACACCTGTACCTCACGCGCCCGACGAAGGGTTAATGAATATCTGTAATGTTTTACCATTAGCCTCCTAGCTCTTCGGGCAAAACAGCTAAAGCATCCGCCCATGGTGCACTTTCAACGATGTAACCATAGTAACGGTCTTCGCTAAACACAATGTGTGCAGCTTGCGCATTGTTTCCGGTAATGTTGTGATGCGATTCTGCATTCAACGCGTAGCCTGTGTGTTCGTGTCGTAAATAAAATAGTACCAGGGCGCATCGTCAAAACATTATTGTTATTAATTTATTTTTAGGATAAACCTGGAAAAGATGGTCTTCAAGAAACGGTGTGTAAACTGCATATACGACTGCGAATTTGGCGGGTTATCTATTATGAATTACAGATTTCGTGAATAGTAGTAGGCCTGCAGTATTAGCCCATTGTGTAATACATTAACCGTAGCCTACCCGTATGTACTTAATTCTTTCTGAAAAAAAAAAAGTATTTTATAGTTCTTATCCTGGTATGTGAACCTTGACAATGAATAATCACACTTTCAAGACGAATAACATACTATTTATTGGAACAGAACTTTTTCGTTTACGTCTTATTGCAATCAGAATCATAGTCGCAGAGACTTCAATTAAAATAAACTGACCAACAAAAATTTCCAGAATTACGGCGGACTGAAGAAAGCGGTTTGAGAAAGGGTGTAAGAAAAGAATAAGGTATTGTAACTGTAGCAGGTAAAGGGTTGAATAAGAGGGTGGGATGTTGTATGTAATAATAATAATAATAATAATAATAATAATAATAATAATAATAATAATAATAATAATAATAATAGTTTTATGTAGGCAAGTGCGCAGTTAAATTCTGTATTATTATTATTATTATTATTATTATTATTATTATTACTTATTAGTAATGCCGCTGTTACAGTATTATACATATTACTAATCTATGCCTATAAAATACGAAGTTGAGTGAGAAGGAAGTAAAGCATTATTATTTTGAAAAGTAATAACAAAGCAGCAGGGCGCTCCCAGGTTGCAGGCGGCGTCCTGGTACGACTACACCCCTGCGTATGTCACTGAGCACGTTTTTCGTAGCCCAGGGATAACACGACTAAACCAGGGACGGGTAAACTTGACTAAAGCATTACTTAATTAATACTAGAGGAGAAAAATTCGCTCTGGCGCCGGGGATCGAACCCGGGTCCTTGGTTCTACGTACCAAGCGCTCTCACCATTGAGCTACGCCGAAGTCCAATCCACAGCACTGGATCGAACTCCCCTCCTCCAGTGTTTTCCCCTTTGTGGCCTGACTCCAAGTTGGGCATGTATGTTGACATTTTATTAAGTCAACTGCCATTATACAAGGAGCGCACTCAGTTGAGTCACTTGGTGACCGGGATTCCACAGTAATTGCACAGTAATCTGTACAGAAATAGGCACTGTTGCTAGAAGAATTTACTAAAGTTTATTATTTTTATTTCTGTATGACCAAAAAATAATTATCCTTAGTAAATTGACTAAAATAGTTAAGGCTCTGTATAATCGCCCGACATTTTGGTTCTTTCGCTGCTCATTGCAGTGCAGACAAGGACGATATTCCCGCTCCGTTAAACATTTATCATGTCGTAGCCCATAATATGATAGCCAGTCAATCGCGCTGTAATTTTAGGATTGTTATGTCTGCCACTGTCTAAAGAAAGCATAGAAAAATATCGAAATCAAAATCTTTTTTGAAAAGTGAGAAAAAATACTAAGTTTAAAGTGATCTGTTCAGAAGAGACATTTACACCTTAAAATTTAGTAAGCGGCAAACTTTTTTATTTTTCAGTTTAGATTCCAGTAGGAGGGGGGTGGTATGCGAAAGGAATGCAGAGAAAGAATGGAAATTGCTTTTAAAAGTGATCGCTACTGAAAATCTTTACTGGTTTCCGAGTTACGGCTAGCTAAACGAACAAGCTTTTCCTCTTGGCGTCCAGGGTTTTTTAGTTATCGCATTAAGTTTCTTCTTCTATTGCAAGAAGTCTGTTCTTAGAGCAGCCAGCCCTGGTTTCTGTTGCACAGCAGCACACTGAGCCACTGGTGTGTCGCGAGAAAATGAAGATAGTAAAGGTTGTCGGAGAAAAAATTGGAGAAATAAAAGATGAAAATAAAAGTAAAAGAAGAAAGTGAGTTCACAAGAGTCAATGTTCAGTAAACACAGTGTAAGTGTGTGATCGTCAGAGTGGAGTATTCTGACCAGGCAAGCACAGCCAGATCAATTTAGTTAGAATATCGTAGGCCTACCAATCTTGAATTGAATTGAATTTTAATTTAGCACTACGAACCATCACTGTGGTCTTATTAAATCTATTGACGCCCCCGTTATAGGGGACGTGAATATTCCAGTATTGTTATATGCTGACGATTTCACATTATGTTCTAGAAGTGTTAAGGATTGCAGAAAGGACTTGACAAGCTCCAAATAGGGGAGAGTCGGGTAGTATCGGACAGCGGGTAATATCGGACAATGAGTTTCTTTCATCTACCACACGATGATAGTACCTGATTGACATGGTTGCGTTTCTGTGATGTTGCATAGAGAAACGTAACCATGTCGTTCAGGTACTACCATATGGTTGTAGATGAAAGAAACGCACTGTCCGATATTACCCGATGTCCGATACTACCCGACTTTCCCCTATACTCTAGGGACTGGGGATTGAAAGTAAATACTGAAAGGACGAAGACTATGACCTTTAAGAACGGATGTGTTTACAGTAAAAAGGAGACCTGGACATACGAAGGCCGGGCACTGAACAACGTGAAAAGTTTTGTTTACTTAGGGGTAACAATGACGATGAACGGAAAATGGAATAAACATAGACACTACAAAACACAGGGCACTCATAAAAGCGATGGAAACGCTGAAGATACGTAACAAAATCGCGGAAGTCTCTCTAAATTTATTAGATAAAGTATATAACGCGGTAGTCAGGTCTACAATTACGTATGGGGCAGAAATTTGGGGTTGGGGAAGAACGGAAAAACTTAACCAGGTACAAAGGGACTTTTTAAAACGGATAGCGGGGGTGGGGAGGGGAACGGCTAACAGCGGAATCCTAAGAGAATTCGGACGCCATAGAGACTCAATAGAATGCAAAGTAAACGTTTTAAAGTACACTATACTTCGCACGAAAACATGACGACCTTCCCTCATCCCCTTCACCAGTTAACTGCTGGCACGCGCAAGGGATAAAGCCATAGCCGAGTTGCCAATTCTTGAAGTCATTGTGATTTGCGAATGTTTTTCAAACTGTGTTCCGTGAAACCTCGATTTTCAGCGAGACTATATTATCTTTGTAAATATACCTCAATTTATAATTACTAAAACAAAATTGGTATAAAAATGAACAAACTTATTTTAAAAACACTTTATATTTATATTTTCACTAACATGTTTTGCCTAAATAAACAAAGAACTGCATAATTATATAATACAGTAAGTGTTAAATTCTCATGTTACCGGTATTGAAGTTCCAGAATTTTATACTTAATTAAGGATGTTGCGCTGGTAAAATTTTCGGAAACTGTGATCATTGAAGAGGAAATTTATAGTACAAGAGAGTAAAATTAGATTTTATCCTCTTCGCCTTGGGTGATAATTTCCACGAGCGCATAAAATCTGTTTACTCCAGTGTGCTATACAATATTTTATTCATTACCGATGTAAATTTAATTTTAAATTGTAGGTTTTTTCTTTGTAATGTGTTGTTGGCGAAGAAGTTCATATATATTCATTTTTATTAATGCCAATATGTTGGTTGTCATGTAGAGAGTGATTTAAAAACATTTAATTCACTGCTCTAAGTTAGAAAACTTTTATTCACTGCTGTGAATAATGTCATTATTTAGGTTGCTAAGGACGGTGAAATAAAGACTAGTTTAGATACCAGTCATGGATAAATGTATTCCTTTTACATCATTTTTTCATAACACGAAAATCATATTAAAGCACGAAAGAATATATTTGTTTCTCTGCCAGTTTAGTTGCTGATTCGATGCAAATTTTCTGTAGGCCTAAGGAACGTTTTAAGATACGAAATATGACTTAATTAATTAAGGGGACATGTACACTTCTTATACCTTAAAATTCTGTTATATAAAATATAGGCCTAATATAACATTTAAATTTCTACACCAACTATTGAAGTTCATTCAGGTAAAAACAACCCGTATTAGTTTTTTTTTTTTTAGCTATTTAACGACACTATCAATTACTAGGTTATTTAGTGTCGATGGGATTGGTGATAGCAAAATGGTATTTGGCGAGATGAGGCGAGGATTCGCTATAAATTACCTGACATTCGACTTACTGTTGAGAAAAACCTCGGAAAAACCCGAATCAGATAAATCAGCCAAAGCGGGAACTGAACCCATGACCGAGTGCAACTTCAGATCGGTAGTTAACTCAGCCAACTGAGCTACGCCAGTGGCTCTGTATTAGTTCTGAAGTTATGATTTTTAATGTAAAGTACGGCATTGGCTGTAATAGCTGTTAAGTGGAAAACGGCATGAGCTTTTTCTTCTTCGCAAACTATATTCCTTAAAAACCCTTTTCCTGGTAATTCCGAAAGTGCTGGATAGAATCGAATGACATTTTTTCTGCATTCTTAAACGTAATGTACAAATCAGGCCAGAATATTTCCGCAAGTTTATTTGCTGTTGGCGATATCTCTTTCGCGTACTGTTCATATACTGTTCGACGAAGTAAATCACGCATAAAATCGTCTATCATACCGAATTCTGTTTTAATTTGTTTATTTTCTCTTTAGTTGGTGAACCGTAAATCTTAATTTCTATGCCCCATATATATTTTTTTACCAACTCCGCCGGTTGCGTCCGATGTTAAGTGATCGTACTTATCAAACTGCCTCAACTTTCGATTACTCTATGCATAGAATTTAGACACAATATTTTAACACTTTGTATTCTTAGTTACGCTCCTCTGCAAATAAGATATTCTGTTTTCTTCGACGGTGTTATTTGTTCTTGTGATGGTCCTCGATCTTCAGATGAATCAGGAGGCCTGACTGCGGATCATCTGCTCCAACACTCATTAATCATGGCCGGAATAAATTAGACATATTGAAGCGCACGGTATAAAACAACACGTCGACAAATGTCTAAAAAGACACAGAACGGGTGAAACCCAGCAGGTAGAGGCAATGACTGTTAGATTTGGCAATGCTGGGATCTATTGTATTTCTGCCACGCGGCTAGGGGTTGAGTAGAGGATGGGGGTTTATGAGGGATTACCAATTCCAAGAAGAGAGGCCGTCATGTTTCCGAGCCAAGTATACCTGAGGATTGTGCATGGCGATCAGTCTCTTATTAGAGCGATCTGTTATAGGGAGCAACTCGAGAGGAGAGACCAAGCAACCTGGGCAGGCACGTTACGCAGAGGGTGGGAGGAAATAGGCATGGCATTCATAATCGGGGAAGATTGCAGGAACAAGCGAAATGTCTGGCGGAAACGCCTGAAGGATATAGACAGGCAAATAACAGAAGGGGAATGTAGGGATAAGGTTGCTCTGAGATCCAATCGATGACCAAAACAAATTGCGGGCCGAATTATATCTCTATGGAGGTAGCAGAGAAGGTAGACTGGGTTTAATCTGATTTCGTCTAGGAGCTGGAGGGCACTTAAAACCGTCAACGAAGGGGGGGGCGAGAATATGTCCTCTTTGCGGTAGAGACGAGACATCACACCACATTTCATCGGAGTGTGAAGCCACAGAAGGTCTGAGGAAACGATTTCTGCCAGAGTCCTTCATTACGTCTAGCAGGGGGCACTTGGCAACATACAATATGTTAAATAACGGTAAATTTTGTGACTGTGTGGGAAAATTTATGGCAAAAGTTCCACAGTTGAGGCTGGAACTGGCCGAGGGGGAGGGAGCCGAGGAAATAAGGGAAAGAGTTATTAATTAGTGTTGTGATGATGAAGTAATTAGGGAATAATGTTCTTTTTGTATTTTTTGTCTTTTTTTTCTATTTGTATTTTATCGCGTGTGTATGTTTTTTTATATATTACCTTTATATTTATTAGTTGGATTATTTCGTGCAGTCTCAATGAGGAATTGGTTTATATATATATATATATATATATATATATATATATATATATATATATATATATTTCACTGTGTTTTTCTCTCTCTTTTTTCATATCTTACATTTATTTTATTTTTATTATTTTTGTGAAATTTGGTTTGAAGTTAGATTAGTTGTAATTGTGATAATTAATTACAACGGTGGTAATAATAATAACTGTTGTTTTACTATTTTATTATTAGTAGTATTATTTTCGTTTTGAAGATTCAAACTGTGCATAGTTATAGCACGAATGGCCGTACGGGCTCCTGCGAAGGATCTTGTGTACATGAGTTTGTATAATTTATTATGCATCAATAAATGCACTTATCTATTAAATCAATTGCGCTAACCCTCAAGAAAGACGCATTCCCAAACCCACTACATTACGTTCGCTGAGTACCCAGGTTTCCAGCAGGCAACTCAGCCCAATATATATCTGCCCGTTAGCCACGTATACATCTTATTTAATTACACTGAATACAGTGTTGAATTGGAATCACAACGCAACAGAACTGAATTATGTATTGATATTAATATTAATGCCGGTATTACTAATCAATTGTCCCGCGCCGTGGCGTCGCGGTCTAAGGCATCCTGCCTAGGACTCGCGTTATGGAATGCGCGCTGGTTCGAGTCCTCATGGGAGAAGAAATTTTCTCATGAAATTTCGGCCAGTGTATGGGACCGGTGCCCACCCAGCATCGTGATGCACTTGGGGAGCTACGATAGGTAGCGAAATCCGGTTGCGAATGCCAGCTGTAACAGCTGGGGGGAACATCGTGCTAACCACACGATACCTCCATTCTGGTTGCATGATCGTCCACCTCTGCTTCGGCATGTGGGCGTGAGGCCAGCAGCTGGTTGGTCGGTCTAGGCCCTTCACGGGCTGTAGCGCCACGGATTATATTATTACTAATCAACTAATTACGTTCAAATTTCACAAGCTTAGTTACGGCACTTCAGTTTCCAGATAATGCAAACCAAAATTATTGCTGCCAACATAACAGTTAGAAAATAACTGCCAGTTGTCGTATTTGTCAATACTTGAAATTCGAAACAAAGTTGGTAAAAGAAAATTCGACCTGAAATCATCATAATCCACTAGCATAATGTAGAAAATGGTCAGGTTTCCACTGGTTCGGACTATATAATGGTAAAGTTAAAATTCATATTCCATGTTCTTCTGTACGAATATTGTGTTCATTTCTTTGTTTGTAGTTGCCGTACATCCTCGCTGAATATATCAGTCTATTTGTTTTGTTGTGACAGCTGCGAACGGTTAAATAGTTTTCTGCAATATGCCCGGTATGGGACCCTCAAAGTCCCATATTTACGGACAGTTTTTCCAGCCTCAAATACGGGACGTTCTATAGCCTACAATACGGAACACCTGAGCACTGTTACGTAACAGTTCACAAACTAATGCTACTAGTAAATTTACTTGTGATTATGTTGCGTAACGCCAAGAATAAAACTTGCAAATTGCTAATAAAAATAGGCCTACTAATATTATTAGTGAATTTTACAAGCTCTTTTGCATAATGCGTGTGGTCTAATGCCTACCCACTTCACTTGCGTGATTCGGGTTCAGAAAATGGCGGATAGATGGCAGGACTGTGACCCAACTTCAATCACGTTATGAGTATCACTGAAGAGCTATGTCGTGTAATAGAGTGAGTGTAGTGCAGGGAATCGGTGAGGAAGGGAGAAGGGGAAATCCGGTGCCGGCACATAGCCTATTCCTGTCGAATAGCACCAAGGGGGTCGCCAGGCTTAACGTTCCCATCCGACGGTCGAATCACTATAATTAAACTAGTCCCCACCTGTGGAGTGACGGTCAGCGTGTCTGGCCGCGAAACCAGGTGGCCCGGATTCGAATCCTGGTCGGGACAAGTTACCTGGTTGAGGTTTTTCCGGGATCTTCCCTCAACCCAATACGAGCAAATGCTGGGTAACTTTCGGTGCTGGACCCCGGACTCATTTCACCGGCATTATCACCTTCATTCATTCAGACGCTAAATAACCTGAGATGTTGATGCAGCGTCGTAAAATAACCAAATAAAAATAATAATTAAACTAATATAATTAGTTATTAGTGTTTACTAAATTTTTTCTACGAGTTCGATCATTACTTACTTATGGATTTTAATGAACCCGGAGATTCATTGCCGCCCCCACATAAGCCACCATCTGTCCCTATCCTGAGCAAGATTAATCCAGTCTCTACAATCATACCTCACCTCCCTCCAATCTATTTGAATATTATCCTCCCATCTATGTTTCGGCCTCCTCAAAGGTCTTTTTCCCTCCGGCTTCCCAACTAACACTTGGGCCTATATGCATTTCTTGATTCTTCCATACGTGATACATGCCCTGCCCATCTCAAACGTCTGGATTTAATGTTCCATGTCCTTATCACCACGGCATGGCGCGTCCTCAGGTTGCGGATAGAGGAGACGGCGAATATATTGAGTACCTTATTGCAGTCGCGGACAGCCGATGAGGGGTGATCCTCCAGCTGGGGTTGGGCGAAGGGCTGAAAACCCATCACCGTAAAATACAGCTTGTTACGAAACATCATTCAACTATTAGGTCTATTACAGATTATTAGTTTGTTTATAGTGAAAACTAAATCGTGATTAATTATCCGGTTTTGGATTCTTCAGATAAATAAGAAGACTTACAACGCGACATGACAGAACGACGCGTCATTAAATAAATTACGACCCAATAGGAAATCAGAATTTCATGACGTCACGACACAAATCGCGACGCGAAATTGAGTTAACTTTCACCATGAGACGTTACCGGAATGCGTACTTCTTTTGTTTATGATGAGGTCGTCTGCAACAAAATTGACACTTTTGCAGAGGAGATGTTCATAGAGTTGGTTAATTAAAACGGACGAACCGCCAGTGACGTCATTAATTTCAAGAGGTTATTCTTTGAGATATTGCAAACAAAAAACTTTAATACAAATTTGCTCGTTTTTGCTTAATATTCGAAAAAAAAAATTATATAAAACATTTCATAGCGTATTTAGGAAAAGCCATTGAATTAATTCCCAATCTGCTTATTCAATTTAAGGTGTTCATGACCCTTCAAATGACTGTTTTGGTAAGAATTTTGGTATTTTCTGATTTCTTGTTATTTCTACTTTACAATATATATATATATATATATATATATATATATATATATATATATATATATATATATATATATAGAGTTTAGGCCTATATTATAATTATGATATCTCGCTCCAATTGCCCATTATTAGCATTTTTCTAACCGGAAGTTACTCTCTGCAAGTGCACGACTGTCATTTTCAGGTTTTTTCTGTGACAAATAAGTTAAATTTGGCGCTATTTGTTGGGAATAAATTTTTCTCATATTATAAAGTTAGTATTTCTTCCACTAGAGAGCAATGTTCATTATCTATTGAAAGTTTGTTTCTCATTTTTGCCTACTCATTTTTAGGCGTTTGTTTAATTTCCAAAAATAACAACACCAATCAAACAGCATCTTAAATGAGTGTGTCATATATCAAATCAAAAAAATTAAATACTCTGTGCACTGAATCAAAGAAAATTTAGAAAACTCCTTAATCAAAAATTTTGTGAAATAAATAAAAAATATTGAAAAAAAATCACTCTCGCTAAAAAAAATCACATTCCAAAACGTACTAGTGGCTTGTGAAGCAAATGCTGCAAACTAAGTCCATAAGAAGTTCAAATAAAAATTATTCAGATTTATTTTCAATGAAGAATGCCAGACATCTTGAAAGTTATTTGTTTCCATAATAGTGAAACATACTCCCTCTGAATGTTTTTTTATGCCAAACACTTTTCCTTGAACCTATCCGTCTTCAGTTCTTGAGTTTCAATGCGAAATCGCAAGTAACAATGTCAGGACGACCAGCGAGTTTTTCATGTGAGAGTAATGCAGTAGCTATTTCAGGTCATTCCGGATTGTAGGTGAAAATTAAGAAAATGTAAGGTTTTTCATGCTTTGAACAAAAGACTTAGCATCTTGGTATAGCTGCTGCATGTTTCGTGAACTACCCTGAAATGTAGAGGGCAGAATCACTTTTTCCCACTTGAGGTGATCAAGAGACTACAAAATCTTGTAGGCCTCTTATTTTATAAGTAAGTAATAGGCCTACCTTTTGGGTTTTTCTTATGAATTGTAATTTTTGCGCTTCCTCCAGACAATACTGATCTACCAAATACTGCTGGATTAATTTGTGTAACAATGAATGTTATCCCGTATATTTTCTGTAATATAGACTGTTGTGAGGATTCCATTGCTGAGATGCGAAAAATGAGGCGAATGATATGTCAGAGTTGCAGAATCTTACATGCGCTCTAAATAAGATTGTCCATCGTAAATCGTTAGCAGTTTCAGTGTTTCATTCGTTGCTGGTTGCGGGAAATAAATTTACTCATCACGGTAGCAAGAAGTGAAATGGCATGCTATTTTCCCTTCAACAAAATATGCTTGCCAGCGATCACAAATCTAACCTATTAAACGAAAGAAATATTAAATTAATTTTAATGTAATTTAAAGACGCAGCTAAAATAGGAAGCATGACTCAATTAGTACCAAGGAAAGTTAGAGAGTTTGACATAGGCTATAAATATCTATATCACACTGCCATTAAATGCATGAAAAAGACCCACACCACTTGATTAATAACTACAAAAGTATTTCATTTTTAATAACAATATTGTTACCTTACGTAAGTTTTATAGTTTTCAGTAACATATATATAGTCGTTACTCAGTAAATTATAGAAATGAAGATCTTCTTCTTCTTCTTCTTCTTCTCCCTTCAAGGTTTAGGTGATATCACCTGTTCCGGTCTCTATCGTCCAGCCACCTCTTGCGAGGTCTACCCAGATCCCTTTTCCCGATCGGGCGATAATTCATTATCTTCTTTGGTAGCCTATTCTCTGCCATTCTGTCAACATGATCTTTCCATTTTGTTTTATTTTCTTCTACCATGTCGTGTACTGAAAAAATATTTAAATCTGATCTTATTGTTTCATTTTTTATTTTATCGGCTTTAGTGCATCTTCTTACGCATCTCATAAATTTCATCTCTGCTGATTGTATACGTGATTCTTCTTTTTTTTGTTATTGTCCATGATTCAGAGCCATATATAAGAGTAGGTACAGCCATAACTTTATAAAATTTCATTTGAGTTTCTTTTCTCGCTTTTCTTCCTAAAGTTCTTCCAATTGTTCCACATATCATCTGAAATCTATTAACTTTCTTCTCAGTATCTTTCTCATAATTAAAACTAATATCACATCCTAGATAATTGAAGTGGGATACTTGTTCTAAAATGTTTCCATTTACTATTATCTTAGATCTAACAGGATTTTTCCCTTTAAAAGCCATTATCTTTGTTTTGTTTGCAGATATAGTTAGATTGTAAAATATTGCGTTTTGGCTTAATCTATACACTGCTCTTTGTAGGTTATCTTCTGTTTCCTGGATAATTATTTGATCATCAGCGTATAGTAAGGTATTTAAAGGTGTGTTAGATTCTATTTTAATCGCAGTCTGTATTTCATCTTTCCACTTCAAAACTAGATCGTCAATATATAAATTAAACAGAGTGGGTGATAAACTGCACCCTTGTCGAACACCTAAATTTGTTAAAATTGCTTCTGACACTTTAAAACCTGAGCTAATAACTATTTTGGTATTTACAAATAAACTCTTAACGGCACTAATAAGGTGCTTAGGAAAGCCTCTTATTTCCAGTATTTTCCATAAAAGGGAAATGAAGATCTAATATAAAATATTCTTTCTCTCCGGCTACTTATTTAAAGCCCCAAAAGGTTTCACATTAACTACAGTATAATAATATTTCACTTTTAATGGTAATAATGTCATCAAACATTCTTAAGTTTTGTAGTTCTTAATATCCAATACACAGCTGTACTCGGAAAATTATAGACCAGAGAATCAGACCTGTAAATTATTTTTTATACCTTATCAAAAAAATACACTAATGAAGATCGACATATTGGCATTATGATGTGAAAGAATCTGACCCATCTGAACTCTAAGTATGTCAGCAATCCTGTAGGTCATGGCCTTCGTGTGATAGTCTATTGTTTATTAATTGTAGTGTGTGTTTTGTTTTATTCTGAAATGCAATTAATTAGTTCTCAAAACTGACGAAAGATGGATTTTGGAAAATAGGAAAATAATGTAAGAAAATTGACATTTCACCGAAAACTACTATTTTTCGGAAAAACTTTGGGTACCAAGCTTCAAAATGAGGGGTCATTTATTAAAATACGTTCAGTCGTTTTCCCGTAATTTCCATTACCAGTTCAAATTATATATATATATATATATATATATATATATATATATATATATATATATATATATATATATAGGCTATTAGGCTACATTACTTTCTGAGATTCCAAACATTCAACACATATTGAGGAGTATTCTGAATCAGAAACAAATCAGTTTAAAATAATTCATTAAGAAGTTAGATTAAAAAAAAAGTAAATTTATTTTGTAAAATAATATCTATACAAAATTTTAATTTCCCCCTCTCCCCAGAACACTTAGTATTGTTCCACCAATGAATCTGAAAAGGTTTGAAAAAGATTGCTCAATAATAATTGAAGATTTTTCTTCAAAAGGCTCATGAATACCTTACGAGAGCAATGTATTATGATAAGAAATGATTAAAGAGTTAAAGAGTTTTAGTTTTGTCCGTTAAATATGTAAAACGCAACGCATCTGAACAAACGTATTTTTTCGATCTGAAAAGGAATTTTAAAATGTTACATTTGTTAGGATCAATTTTCACGGCCGA
The DNA here is from genome assembly GCF_040183065.1 of Periplaneta americana. Classification (NCBI taxonomy): domain Eukaryota; kingdom Metazoa; phylum Arthropoda; class Insecta; order Blattodea; family Blattidae; genus Periplaneta; species Periplaneta americana. The sequence continues at coordinate 1,906,286 of NW_027185501.1, read as the reverse complement.
CTTGATTGAATTTCAGAACAAAACACACACTGCAATAAACAATAGGCTATTACACGAAGGCACCTGCAGGATTGCCGACATATTTAGAGCTCAATTCAATTTGTTATTAAAAACTGATTCTGCAGTGTATAATCATTTTCTGAATACAGCTGTGTATTGGATATTCAAATCTACGAAACTTGAGGTGGTTTGATGACATTATTATCATCATTAGAAATTAAATATTATTATAGTTAATATCCTGATGCATCTATTTTTCATTAATTGTACATAATATTGATGCTATATTGATGACATGAAAGTGAGGTTATGTAGAGAATATCTTAATTTAGATCTTCATTTCTATAATTTACCGAGTGGCTGCTAGATATAACTAGAAAACTTAAGTAAGATAATAATATTGTTATTAAAAATCAAATATTTTTATACTTATTAGCCCAGTGGGGTTGGGTCTTTTTCATATACTTAATGACGGTGTAGTGTAGATATTGATATGTGTCAATGTCTTCAGTATTGGCTCGAGAGAGCGCAAAAATTACAGTTCCTAAGGAAGGGTCAAAAGGTATTACTTACTGATAAAATAAGAGGCCTAGAAAATTTGATAGTCTCCAGATCATTTCAGCAAGATCTCTTAGTAGGATAAAATGATTTTACGCTCTACATTTCAAGTTCTACATGCAGCAGCTATATGAAAATGCTATTGTTCGAAAGCTTAGCAAACCTGACATTTTTTTAACTTTCGCCTACAATCCATAATGACGTGATATAGCTACTGCTATCGTCCTGACATTGATACTTGCGTATTCGCGTTGAAACTCAAAAACTGAAGTTGGATAGGTTCAAGAGAAAGTATCTGGCCTAAAAAATCCATTCAGAGGGAGTATGTTTCATTATTATGGAAGGAAATAACTATTAACAAGACAAGTATTCTTCATTGAAAATAAATCTGAAAAATTTTTATTTCAACGTCTAACGAACTAAGTTTGCAGCAGCATTTGCTGCACAAGCCACTAGTATATAATATAATATAATATAATATAATATAATATAATATAATATAATATAATATAATATAATATAATATAATATAATATAATATAATATAATATAATATAATATAATATAAGTTATTTTAAGGGTTCAGAACCATAGTGGGCCAAGCGTCATTTACTGAATACGTAGAAAACAAGGGTTAAAATTATGTTATTAACATAATTCAATGGAAACATATAGCAAGTAAAATAAAGTATACACATTAAATCTAAATGATGTCACTGTTCATTAAACTATGGTTGCATGTAATAAAAATTAAGAAACATGTTAAAGGAATTGTCATTGCACCAAATGATTGCTCTCTGGACCAAAATGATCGCATTTTAATTATTTAAATACAATTTAAATTAAGTAACATATTAAACGATTTATCCTTCTATCAAACACGAATGTTCCCTGGATCAAACGTCCTATTTTAATTATGTAATTACTTTATATTTATTTCTAACGGGTGCAGCGGAGCGCACGGGTACGGCTAGTATGAAGAATAAAATTGCAATTAGTATTAAATTTACAATTACAATAAAAATTAAAGTATGACAAGATTACCTGATTAATGAAAGCTAGACATTTCATCATAGAAGTTAAGAACAAAGAATATTTTTGTATTTACTGAATTACAAATTAAACCTATAATAACAAAATTCTGTAGTGATGAAATTACCGGATATTGAAATATTTTGTAAGATATTAAGAGAACTATTTACAAGAAACCATGTCTGAACGAGTCTCAAGTGCCTAGTACTAGGCGTCACTTTCTTCAACGATCTGAGTCAAACAATACGATATAACTGGAATTCGGTCACTAATGCTGTTCGTCAGTCTTGTCTGCACAAAAATTTCGATTCGCTGACTTGGTGAAGAGAGCGCAATACATCAGTACATATGCTTTGTCGAAAGCCTGGTATATGGCGCAAATTTTACCCATTCCAAGTCTAATTGGTAAGAAATTGCGTTCTGCTACAGAGTGGTTTTTGTGGAACCGACAGATCTTGCGAGTACCAAGAGATCAGTTAACCCTGGCAAAATCTCAAGGAGGCTTAGGAGTTTTTGACCCTTACACTAAAGCACTCAGTCTGTTCGTCTACCGGAATCTTCTTCACGTCCAAGGACAGGGAGATGACTTCTCCTTCACATTCTTCTCTAAATGGGTCTCCATAACCAAGTTAGAGAATCCACCGGATTTACGAGGTCTGCCAAGTCATGCACCACAAATACGCACTTTCAAACAGGAAATCAGTTACATACAACAAAATATCCTAAATTCTGTCACGGCCAAACATATTTATAAGTATATGAATAGAAGTTTGCCAGCTCCTAAAATTGTGTGTCGTTTTCCTGTGTATAATTGGAAACGGATCTGGAAGAATATACGAAACAGTGTTTTGACCTTTAAACAGCAAGACCTATGGTTTCGAGTGGTCAATGATATTTTTCCAACTAACAGTAAATTATACCATATCAAATTAGCCCGGACATCACTCTGCCCCTATTGTCAAGAAGAGGACAATCTTCAACATCGCTTTCTTGAGTGCGCGAGGAGTAAACAATACTGGGAAACTGCAATTCAGGATATTAGTGACATCGCGCATATCCCTGTAACATACATAGATTTAAACTTTATACTCAAGCCAAGTTTTTATTATAAACCCAAGACAACACAGGCAGCTATTGTGAAGCGATTAGCACTTTTTATGGAAACAATATTGGATTAAATGTTAAAGCAATGTCCACACATTTATATGGAAATAATGTAATAAAAATATCAATTCATAAAATTGTAGTATGTAGGAAAGGTTTCATTTTCTTTATCAGTGCAATAATTGTTGTTGTTTGACTGATAATATGATCACTGAATATATTTTGGGGGTATATTATTGTTATTATTGTTATGATTATTATAATTATTTCTTATTTTTAACAAGTACTTAAGATTCTTTAACTTTTTGAGACTTATTTTTTGTACTTAATTATGTGATAACTAATAAATTTAAGCAGAGCAATTGAAATACTATTGAACTGAACGTTAAAGTAATGCATATACTCTTAAAATGTCACAATGTTCTTTTTGTATGTAGGAGTATAATAATTCTATCATGTGTACAGAAATATTTGCTTTTGTTGTACTAGGAAAATCTCACTCGGATTATTCAACATTGATATGGGACCATATTTTATTAAGTATTGCCTGTTTGAAATGTTTTGTTATTGCTATAGTTGTATATAATTTTGTGTTGCAATAAAAAAAAAAGTGAAAAAAAAAAAAAGTAAGTTTGCGTTTGAATTGAGATTTATTTCGACAGTCCCCGATGCTAGCAGGTAACGAATTTCAGAGTCTTGGCAGGGCTATGTTACAGAGCATAAAAAGCAAGATTTTCTTTTACAAATAAGCGGAAAATTGACAAATTAATTTCAGTTGGCCAATCACTATAAGGTGGCCATTAACTGTATGGTTTACTACAATCCGTTTCGTGAACAGAGACACAGCATTCTTCCGTCTCTCCCTGCGAAACGAACTCAGGCCATCACAGTGCATTTCATAGTAAACAGTTTTTTCTAACTAGTTGCAGATATGTACAGTAGTGGCAAAAAAACCCGGACCGACCCTTGTAGCTGATTTCAGAGCCTAGTTCACTCCAGAGCGTCGACCCGAAACCACCCGTGCAGTTGAACAACAGCCACGCAGCTGGTTGCTGTTTCCGCCTTCCTTGAATGGCTCAGGTATTTGGGGTGCGCCGCTATCGTGCAAACGGTCACAGGTTCGATTCCCGTGGAAAACAACTTTTTTTATTTAAAGTATACGACAAAGTACAAGTCTCCAGGTATTGATCAAATTCCAGCAGAATTAACACAAGAGGGTGGAAGCGTATTATCTAGCGAAATACCTATTTTTAAGAAGGGGGACAAGACTAACTGTAGTAACTTTCGAGGAATATCACTTTTGTTGACGTCGTACAAAATTTTGTCGAATATCCTTTTGAGAAGATTGACTCCGTATGTAGATGAAATTATTGGGGGTCATCAGAGTGGTTTCAGGCGTAATAGATCAACTATTGACCAGATTTTTTGTATTCGACAGATATTGGAGAAAAAATGGGAGTATAAGGGTACAGTACATCAGTTATTCATAGATTTCAAAAAGGCGTATGACTTGGTTAAGAGAGAAGTTTTACATAATATTATTGAATTTGGTATTCCCAAGAAACTAGTTCGATTAATTAAAATGTATCTTAGTGAAACTTACAGCAGAGTCCGTATAGGCCAGTTTCTATCTGATGCTTTTCCAATTCACTGCGGGCTGAAGCAGGGAGATGCACTATCGCCTTTACTTTTTAACTTCGCTCTAGAATATGCCATTAGGAAAGTTCAGGATAACAGGCAGGGTTTGGAATTGAACGGGTTACATCAGCTTCTTGTCTATGCGGATGACGTGAATATGTTAGGACAAAATCGACAAACGATTAGGGAAAACGCGGAAATTCTACTTGAAGCAAGTAAAGAGATAGGGTTGGAAGTAAATCCCGAAAAGACTAAGTATGTGATTATGTCTCGTGATCAGAATATAGTACGAAATGGAACTATAAAAGTTGGAGATTTATCCTTCGAAGAGGTGGAAAAATTCAAATATCTTGGAGCAACAGTAACAAATATAAATTACACTCGGGAGGAAATTAAACGTAGAATAAATATGGGAAATGCGTGTTATTATTCGGTTGAGAAACTTTTATCATCAAGTCTGCTGTCAAAAAATCTGAAAGTTAGAATTTATAAAACAGTTATATTACCGGTTGTTCTGTATGGCAGTGAAACTTGGACTCTCACTTTGAGAGAGGAACAGAGATTGAGGGTTTTTGAGAATAAGGTTCTTAGGAAAATATCTTGGGCTAAAAGGGATGAAGTTACAGGAGAATGGAGAAAGTTACACAACGCAGAGTTGCACGCATTGTATTCTTCACCTGACATAATTAGGAACATTAAATCCAGACGTTTGAGATGGGCAGGGCATGTAGCACGTATGAGCGAATCCAGAAATGCATATAGAGTGTTAGTTGGGAGGCCAGAAGGAAAAAGACCTTTGGGGAGCCCGAGACTTAGATGGGAAGATAATATTAAAATGGATTTGAGGGAGGTGGGATATGATGATAGAGACTGGATTAATGTTGCTCAGGATAGGGTCCAATGGCGGGCTTATGTGAGGGCGGCAATGAACCTCCGGGTTCCTTAAAAGCCAGTAAGTAAGTAAAATGTACGACAGTAATATTTATTGTCACAGCTCATGGACCTAATATCATTTTAGTAAAACAAAATGTAATTGTAATGTTAACACCTTCAACGTCACCGAGCGTCATGAAAACTTACGACGTATGTATCCTGCTTCGTTTTCCGCCGTCACTAGATTGCACTATTAACAGCAGAACACAACGCAGCACAGGGACGTCGTTGTTTACATTCACAGATGTCCGTCTGCTACGTTCAAGGAACTCTACGGCCAAGTTGCGCGCACATTGGTTGCTGAAGGGTCCCGGATCCTCAGCCTGCTATGGAAGGCATAATTTTCCTCCTCAGGAGGAACAGCAACAGAAGAACATTAACCTGCATCTAGCTTTCCCACAGTTCGTTTCATCACCGCACAACTAATGTTTCCGTAAATTTAAGGTAGTTTCTTTTATATTCAAGTAGACCAAATGTAGATTTTTGAAAGTAGGGCGTACGGAATTAAAAACTGGGCCGAGTCTTGGTAACAGTCCTCCTCTATGTAGGCAACAAGCTTCGCAACACTGTCCACAAATATTGCAGCATACATTTAGGTGTCCTTGTTTACTGCACATGCGTACTGTGTAGAATTAAGTAAAATTATGTGGTTCAAAATTTGTTTGTGGGGGCTGCACTATCACTGCTTCATGCCACGGCGACACCCGATGTCTTAACTTAGCCGTGCACTAGGAGCAGTCATTACTCGGCTGATTCGAGTACAAATTTTTGGCGGAAGATTTAAAATTTGGATAGATTTAGTCGATTTTAGAACGTACTTTGAAAGTGAAACCAAGCATATTTTAAAAGCGTTGTAGTAAACCGCTTTCGCTTTGTCAATTGACGAGAAAAAAAGTGCTTCTCTTCATTGCAAAATGGCGATTGCAAATTTTATTTGCCTGATTACAGGTATTTGCGGAGTTATTTTATATGAAATGCGTACCTTCAGTGTTGTTATATATGACAGACGAAATAAAATTGATAAAATAACTTCTAATACTAACGGCTAATAAATTAACATGTGAGATGAACGTAAAACGCTGTAGGTAAGTGAAAAAAGAAGATAGAAAGAAACGGGCTCCATGAAGCGCTGCCTAAAGTACTCGTACTTAAAAATAACACAGAATTATTTACTATTCGGAAAGTGGATAAAATAATCAATGAAACGTGGAACCTTGAACTGGAGAACATAATGTTTATTTATTTTATAACATTACTAGCCTTCCACACAACCATGCTCTTTTGGTGAGGAGTAATATCAATGACAAAATAAAGCAATTAGGTAACATAACTCATAGAAATAAATGCAAATAAAATAATGACTGATGAGGTAACAAATCCAACAAATACAAATAGAAAGATATAATGCACTTTCCTTTTTAACATATTTCAATATTAATCAAACACCCTAATATAATAATAATAATAATAATAATAATAATAATAATAATAATAATAATAATAATACTTATGGCTTTAAGGAACCCGGAGGTTCATTGCTGCCCTCACATAAGCCCGCCATCGGTCCCTGTCCTGAGCAAGATTAATCCACTTCCCTCAAATCCATTTTAATATTATTCTCAGATCTACGTCTCGACCTCCCCAAAGGTCTTATTCCCTCCGACCCCCCCACTACCACTCTACTGTATATGCATTTCTGGATTCGCCCATATGTGCTACATGCCCTGCCCATCTCAAACGTCTGAATTTAATGTTCCTAATTATGTCAGGTGAAGAATACAATGCGTGCAGTTCTGTGTTGTGTAACTTTCTCCAATCTCCTGTAACTTCATCCCTCTTAGCCCCAAATATTTTCCTAAGCACCTTATTCTCAAACACCCTTAACCTATGTTCCTCTCTCAAAGTGAGAGTCCAAGTTTCACAACCATAAAGAACAACCGGTAATATAACTGTTTTATAAATTCTAACTTTAGATTTTTTGAGAGCAGACTGAAATAATAACAGGCGTTTCCCATATTTATTCTGCGTTTAATTTTTTCCCGAGTGTGTCATTTATATTTGTTACTGTTGCTCCAAGATATTTGAAATTTTCCACCTACAGCGTTCGCGCGCTAAGCGAAGGGTCTCGGGATCGATATCCGGCCCCGGAAAAATTTTTCCTTGAAATTATTCAAACCTGCTTTACAGGGGAGCCAGATTTGCATAGTGCTTGCAGTTCTGTTGTGTCATTCTTTTCACTCAGTTCTCTAGTTTTAGTACTTAGTGTATAAAGTGCAAATGAGTTTAACTAAGTAAAATGGCCCCTGTATCTGCAACCCTAACGACAAAAATTAAGTCATGGATTGCGAAGCTTTCACTGCAGATGGAAAAATAGTAATGTGTCAAGTGTGCGGTGAAAAAGTCGGCTGCTCTATGAAATCACAACTGGAGAGTCTTACCTATCCTATACCTGCCAGATATTGATATTAAATACAGGGCGATTCAGAAAGATGGAAACACTTTTAATTTGCTATATTTCCTGAACTATGTGTTGTATTTTAATTCTGTAAATTACATTTGATTGCACATACATGGACGTTTAAAGATGTTCCACATGCCCGCCTCCGGCTGCACGGACAGCATCTAGACGGCAGCTGAATTCTTCCCACACTCGTTGCAGAATGTCTTGCGTCACTGAGTTCACCGCAGCTGTGAGACGGTTTCTTAGCTCATTCAAATTCATGGGAAGAGGTGGTGCGTAAACTGCATCTTTTACGTACCCCCACAAGAAAAAATCACAGACTGTCAGGTCGGGGGACCTCGGTGGCCAGAACTGAAGTGCCAAGTCTGCATTTCCCATGCGGCCTATCCATCGTTGAGTTAGAGATTCATTCAGAAAACGTCGAACATTCAGGTAACCAATGGGCGGAGCTCCGTCCTGCTGGAAGATGTAATCTCCTGAATCTTCATTCATTTGAGGAACAAGCCAGTTTTGCAGCATTCTAAGGTACGTTACTCCAGTAACCGTATTTTCGTCAAAAAAGAAAGGTCCATAAACCTTTTTCAACGAAACGGCGCAAAACACATTCAATTTAGGTTGTCCCGCTCATGTTTCAGTGTCACATGGGGATTTTGTAGCCCCCATATCCGAACGTTATGCCGGTTGACTTTCTCATTTATGTGAAATGTAGCTTCATCACTAAAAATTACACGAGACAGAAACGAATCGTCTTCTTCCATGTTTCGGAGCATAGCATTACATAATCTACACGCCGTACCTTATCGTTTGCGCGAGGAGCCTGTAGCACTTGTAGGTGGTATGGTTTGTACACTAAACGGCGCCTCAGTACACGCCAGACAGTTTGTTCCCTCCTCGCTCTACGAGTTGATTTCATTGGGCTACGTTCGAATGCGGTCCACGTTCTCCTCCGATACACGCGGTCGACCTTTATTCAAAGAGCCAGTTTCGTCGAATTGTTTATTCCAATGATAAATGCTCTTCCTCGCTGGAGGTGTAACATTAAACTTACGCCGAAATGCACCTGCACAGCAGTCACAGACTCGCTTCTACTGAATTCACGAACGCAAAAAATCTTATGTTGCATAGTAGCCATCTCGATTACAACTGACGTGGTACTGTACAGTGCAGCGTATTCGAAACAGCTGAAGGTACGGTGAGATGGGGCGCTCTAGTGGTAGTATTCGAAACTTTACACCTTCCTCTTTCAAATATACTCGACAGAATTAAAATACAACACATAGTTCAGGAAATATAGCAAATTAAAAGTGTTTCCATCTTTCTGAATCGCCCTGTATTTTCATGATTTTACATATTTTGGTACATATTCAGCTTATTTTTCTTACATAAATATGTACATATTTCACACCTTGATATTACATAAAAATCCGGTCCCTAATTATCACATTCATCTCACTCAGACCCTAGATAAACGTAGCAGTTAGTCAAGAGTCGTAAAATAAACAATTAAAAAGACCTTAACCTACAAGCTGGATCCGCTCAAACACCACAACATGGCAAAGGCTCCCTCGAGATAACACCTTATGGGCATTATTTGACAACTAGTATTATGGGACTTATTTTTATCAAGTACAGTTAGTTAGTTAGCTAACCATAAGTTTCTTTCTTTTCATGGTACTTACACCTCCATGCTGGAATGAACATCAGGCACATTTCCCGAACTACAGGATCGCCATGGAGGATGGAGGTAAAACTTCTCATGAAGATTAACAGAGTTGAGTACAGCAGCGGGTAGGGGTGAGAATGAATTGGGTGGGAGTGGTGGTGGGGTAGGTAGGGTTGGGTTGGGTTGGGTTGGTTGGGGTGGGTGGGTGTGGGGACAATATTATGGCAGTAGTTTTGTCAACATCGCAAATTTTAATTTACTTTATATTGCCGGAGTTCGTGAAGGTGCTTCCCAAAACTTCGTTTATAACATTTTATTGACTTCCGATGGAGGTATCGGTTCCAGTAGCGGCTTTTCAGCTCCAGTAGGCGAGGACACATTTCACCTAAATTGTAGTCTGTATTATTATCTAGCGAAATTTTATAACCTTGTACTTGCTATTTGGGAAAAGGAAATTGTGCCAGAACAATGGAAGGAGTAATTGTACCTATTTTTAAGAAAGGGGACAAGACTAACTGTAGTAACTTTCGAGGAATATTACTTATGTTGAAATCGTACAAAATTTTGTCCAATATCCTTTTGAGAAGATTAACTCCGTATGTAGATGAAATTATTGGGGACCATTAGTGTGGTTTTAAGCATAATAGATCGACTATTGATCAGATTTTTTTGTATTCGACAGATATTTGAGAAAAATTGGGAGTATAAGGGTACAGTACATCAGTTATTCATAGATTTCAAAAAGGTATATGACTCGGTTAAGAGAGAAGTTTTATATAACATTCTTATTGAATTTCGTATTCCCAAGAAACTAGTTCAGTTAATTAAAATATGTCTCAATGAAACTTACAGCAGAGTCTGTATAAGCCAGTTTCTATCTGATGCTTTTCCAATTCACTGCGGGCTAAAGCAGGGAGATGCACTATCACCTTTACTTTTTAACTTCGCTCTAGAATATGCCATTAGGAAAGTTCAGGATAACAGAGAGGGTTTGGAATTGAACGGGTTACATCAGCTGCTTGTCTATGCGGATGACGTGAATATGTTAGGAGAAAATACACAAACGATTAGGGAAAACACGGAAATTTTACTTGAGGCAAGTAAAGAGATAGATTTGGAAGTAAATCCCGAAAAGACGAAGTATATGATTATGACTCGTGATATCATACAAAATGGAAATTTAAAAATTGGAGATTTATCCTTTGGAGACGTGCAAAAATTCAAATGTCTTGGAGCAACAGTATAAAATATAAATGGCACTCGGGAGGAAATTAAACGCAGAATAAATATGGGAAACGCCTGTTATTATTCGGTTGAGAAGCTTTTGTCATCATTCTAGTCTGCTGTCAAAACATCTGAAAGTTAGAATTTATAAAACAGTTATATTACCGGTTGTTCTGTATGGTTGTGAAGCTTGGACTCTCACTTTCAGAGAGGAAGAGAGATTAAGAGTGTTTGAGAATAAGGTTCTTAGGAAAATATTTGGGGCTAAATGGAATGAAGTTACAGGAGAATGGAGAAAGTTACACAACGGATAACTGCACACATTGTATTCTTCACCTGACATAATTAGGAACATTAAATCCAGACATTTGAGATGGGCAGGGCATGTAGCACGTATGGGCGAAACCAGAAATGCATATAGAGTGTTAGTTGGGAGGCCGGAAGGAAAAAGACCTTTGGGGAACCCGAGACATAGATGGGAGGATAATATTAAAATGGATTTGAGGGAGGTGGGGTATGATACAGAATGGATTAATCTTGCACAGGATAGGGACCAATGGGAGGCTTATGTGAGGGCGGCAATGAACCTCCGGGTTCCTTAAAAGCCATTTGTAATTAAGTTTGTAAGTAAATTATCTTTTTTTTATTTATATAACATTCTTGAAATAGATATCTATCTTTCGAACACCCATACTGTGACGCCTGTAGCTTTGAGTTGTTATGGGAATGACGAGAGTCAAAGTAATTGACCTGAAGAGGGTATAGGCTTGTCTCATGAGGAAAGAGCAAGTGCCAATGAAGGAAATTTCGGAGAACTGTTTGCACTAATATGGCAACCATGGCAACCAACATGAACAAAACACTTCCCCACATCATTCATACTGCGAGAGTGAACAACATCCTACCAGAAAAATAAAAATTTTCACAGGACTGAAAAACATTTTACAAGGAATCCTCGCCTGGATCAAGAGGAATGTAGTATTCCATAACACATTCAATGTTTGATAATTTCTTTCGGGGGGGGGGGAGGCACTTCTGATTGTATATGAATAAATTATCAACTTGTAATATGGTACATTACAGATGATGACTAATCATTTTAAATCTAACTTAAAGTCACAGGTTCAGTAATTGCAACATTGGAATCGTTTTCATTTATTGGTACCTATATTTTAATAACTACTCAGGATTATTTTGGGCTTCATTGACAATGGCAATAACATATTCAGATTCAGTATTGCTTTCGCTTCATTATAAAGAAAATTTTCCAACTAACTCAGCCATACATAGTATAAATACCCGCAGAAAGAATGATTTTCATACGCCATTATCAAATGAGGCATTGCTATGGGAAAGGTCGTAAATGCCAAAAATTCGAATTTTTAGGTTTTTCATTGAGAATATAGTAATTGGCCATGCCAATGGCACAGAGAAGGTAGTATGTCCGCATGTAATGAAACGAAGTTGGTAACGTAGTCACTAGATGTTGTGAGTTGTATGTGCACAGCTGTTGGCGCTAAAAGGTAGTAACTCCTTTTACAACATCAGAGTGATATGGGCTGATAACTGTGCAGGGCAGAATAAGAATCGGATGATTCTAATGGTCCTGATTTACATTACTGCCAAGAAACATTTTGATTCAGTGGACTTAAAAATTCCTGGTTTCAGAACATTCCTACATACCATGTGATAGGGAATTTGGTATCATAGAGAAAAGAAAAAAAAAGATGCAAGACCATGGTTCCAGAAGAGGTAAGGCCTAATAATGTAATAATGATGAAGGATGAGGAATTCTTCGACTTTTCTGCAGAATGTGACAAGTTTTTGAATACAACTCCTATCAAAATCAGCACCCTCAACTGGATTAGACTCTTAAGAGCTGATTTTCCTCTAATAAAAACAAGACAGTCATTTAATGACCTTGAAATAATGACAGAGCACAGGATTTTTAAGAAAGAACAGTCATTAACGTCAATCACTAACTTGCAGTGCTTGCAACGCCTTGAAAGAAGACCAGTCGTCCCTGATGCCAAAAAGAGAGACTTGTTATCTATGTTACACTTCCTCGATGAAAAGTATCATGCATTTTACAGAAAAATTTGTGCATAATGTATAAATAAGTTTAATTCTCAGTTTGGCTAAGGAGTGATTTCAAAGTTGTGTTTTCATAAAATAGGATTTCACAGATAAATCTGTGCCAGACTTTTCAAATTTCATATGTAACACAAACATGAGTGTATGCCTTTCATTTAAAGCAGTTTCTGTAATAATGTAAGTGAGAAAGTGTTCATAAATTTGTTTTTTGCTTCCCCTGAAAAATTTTGTTTTTGGCAGTTACTACATTTCCCATGTCAGCGCCTCAAATATATCATGCTATCAAAGGGGAGTATGTTACATGACGATAAAAATGTTCAATAGTCTTCCTGAAGAAATTAAGAATCATAGCCAAAACCCTGCATTATTTAAGGTAAAACTAAAAAATTACTTAATATCTCACACTTTTTATTCTGTAGATGAATTCTGACATTTCACAGTATTGTGTAAATATTTTAATACTACTAAATGGTAAACATATTACATTCTATAAAATATTATTGTTATTAAGGTATTAATTCTGTACATATTTCATATTTGCACTTTATATGTATTGCATTTATATTTAACCGTAAGAATTGGACATGTTCTTTAGTCTATGCTATAAAGCAAATGTAAGAATATTATGGAACGAATGGACCTACCTACCTACCTACCTACCTACCTACCTACCTACCTACCTACCTACCTATCTATCTATCTATCTATCTATCTATCTATCTATCTATCTATCTATCTATCTATCTATCTATCTATCTATCTATCTATCTATCTATCTATCTATCTATCTATCTATCTATCTATCTATCTATCTATCTATCTATCTATCTATCTATCTATCTATCTATCTATCTATCTACCTATCTACCTATCTACCTATCTACCTATCTACCTATCTACCTATCTATCTATCTATCTATCTATCTATCTATCTACCTATCTATCTATCTATCTATCTATCTATCTATCTATCTATCTATCTATCTATCTATCTATCTATCTATCTATCTATCTATCTATCTATCTATCTATCTATCATTTCTTACCAACATTCCGCCACTGAATTCAGCTCCAAGAAATGGAAAATAAGCATGCGTGCTTTTGGTTTAAGTTGTCAGTCCTGACAAGGAAGGCGAAGGGAGACACAAGAGGGAAGAGGGAAGACATTTTGAATTTGTTTGCAGTTCTGTTTGAGAAGTGATACGGTTCGGTGGTATTACTCTAGTGGCCGGATATTCGTTCTCTATTTAATCTGTGGTGTAATATATAAGTGCTTTCAACATCTGCTTACTTTATTTTTGAGTGTTTAATTATTGTAGTTTATTGATATTTAACAAATTTCTGAGGGTCTTTGGGGAAATACCCGCAGAGTCTGCTCTCTGTCGGGAGATAGTGTGTAAGAAAATAAAATGGAGCTAGATGCTTTCGGTCAGGAAGTGAATCAAGATCATGTCAAGATTTCATGAGAGTCCACATCAACGTCTATGGATCCAAACAGTAGTATTTCGGATGTTGAAAAAATAGATTTTGTAACAACAGATTTACCAGCAGAAATCATTTCATGTCAGGTATTTCCTACAAAATCGGAATCAACAGAGAATCCGGTTTCTGTAAATAGTACAGGACCAGATGATTTAGTGCAAAGGCCAGAAATGCCAGCCATGAATCAGGAAATGAGTGAAATGGCTTTTTCGCAAACAATAACCCAACAGAAAGATTTATATTCATATAGAGATTCAGGTCCTTTTTTGGTGATCCTTATGGCAAAAGAGGGTATAATCAGTAATCTACACCCACTCAAATTAGGTAAGTTACTGTTCGACGATCAAATGCCAAATATTCATGTGGTTAAACCAGCAGGGAAATCTAAATTTGAAATTCATTTCAAGACATACTTGGATGCTAATTTTTGATGTCAGATTTCGATTGTAAATATCGATGCAATACGTTCATTCCGTCCTATTAAATACACGTGAAGGGAATAATCAAGAAATTAGCGGTAGATGTCATAGAAGAAGAAATTAAACAGTACAGTCAATGCTCCGAGAAATATCAAATTAAATCAGTGACAAGTTTTAATAAAAAAATTCACAGCGATAAAGGGGACATAGAATGGTGCCCATCTACTATGGTAATGATCACCTTCTGTTTGCAGCGACTTCCAAAAGAAATTAAATTATTTTATATGTTATACCCAGTCATGAAATATAATAGTTCCGTTCTACAATGTCGGCAGTGCTGGAAATATGGAGATAAAAAAAAGTTCTGTCGAAATGAAGCGAAGTGTCAAAAATGCTCCGGACGTCACTTAATTCAGGAATGTAAGGCGGAATCCGCGACATGTAGTAAATGTACTTTAGCCCACAAGGCTAATAATGTGATGCAGATGGTTTTTGTTTTTTTTTTATTTTACATCAGAAGACATATCTTCATTCAGTTTTCTTAGTCTTGCATTGATTTAACATTATAGTGAGAAAAAAATAATTTTTGCAGTCACATTTACAGTATGAAAGAAAATCAAAATTAACACTATTATGAATCAAGCTCATTAAGTTGCTTTATTGCATCATTCTGTGGCAGCAGATTTTCTAAGCCATCATGAAACACTTTGGTCATCAATGTTACACACGTCCATCCTGGACTATGCGCTGCCAGTGTGGGCGGCAGCTTAATGTCCGAGCTGCCATCAGTCTCAATACACTTGGTTTATCATTAATTCTTGTTAACTGAAACTGGTTATCTTTATCAAATCTGTATACTACAGACCTATATGTTTCCATTTTGCTATTTTAGTCTTGAAATATTAATCTGTATACTACAGACCTATATGTTTCCATTTTGCTATTTTAGTCTTGAAATATTACGTTATACTTTTTCAACATATTAAGTATTTCGAGTACAATTTAAGAGCTGGTTTGTGTAAAACTGGATGCGGAAAAGTGATCCTGGTAATACGCTATTGTGTGATACTGACTGTGGCCAAGGTTGTGTGTCAAACACAGCAGCCATCTTCTCGACACACTAAACAAAACCTGTGAAAGGTACTATATAATATCCTAGTTAACATTTCACATAATTTAAACACAATGATGGTTACACTAGCAGGTAGAATATTTCAAAAGTAAACGACAAATCATACCATAAAGGAAGTAAATTCAGTTGTAGATGCTAGATATTGGTTGGGATGAATTCTTTAATCAGTGCAGCATATTAAAAGTGTTCAATAACATATAAAATTTAATGTTGTTAACTAATGCTGAGGTTTTTCAATAAACCCATCAACTCTCTTGCTCTCCAATATTCCCATACACAGTCTAGAATTTAATATAGAAATTTATGATTTTTTTTTTTTTTAATTTTAGTAGGTTATTTTATGACGCTTTATCAACAGCTTAGGTTATCTAGCGTCTGAATGAGATGAAGGTGATAATGCCAGTGAAATGAATCAGGGGGCCAGCACCGAAAGTTACCCAGCATTTGCTCGTATTGGGTTGAGGGAAAACCCCGGAAAAAACCTCAAGCAGGTAACTTGCCCCGACCTGGAATAGAAAATTATGAACAAACTGGCATAATGCTATTAAGTGTTAATCTAAAAAAAAATGTATGTGTCTTCAATGTTATCACAAGGCTTAACACATTGTAACCGCTTATTTGAAACATCAATATTTATTTGTACAAGAAAACAAGAATACAGCATTGCAGACTCCGATTTCTACTGAGGATGATTTGAAATTATTTTCTTCCTAACACAATAATAACTCTAATGATATATCTAGACCATTGGTGGGGATTCCTGGGCATTGCCACAGTGACACAGACCTCAGCGAAGCATCAAACTTACCCCCTACCTTCCCGTTCCCCCACTCCATGAAAATACTGCGCATGTACGTGGCGGATTATACTGGACTGCTGTACTTCAGAGCTTCATTAGTGATGCAATGTCTTTCGCAGAATCATATGAATCGAGAGGATATCACACTTACAAGAAAGGCGGTTCTTTCATTTCTCATGTTTGGGATCAGTTACAAATATTCAGGACGTGAACTTAAATATGTAATAATAATAATAATAATAATAATAATAATAATAATAATAATCCGTGGTGCTACAGCCCGTAAAGGGCCTAGACCGACCAGCTGGGTGCTGGCCTCATCCCCACATGCCGAAGCAGAGGTGGACGATCATCCAACCAGAATGGAGGTATCGTGTGGTTAGCACGATGATCCCCCTAGCCGTTATAGCTGGTATTCACATCCGGATTTCGCTACCTATCATAGCTGCCCATGTGCATCACGATGCTGGGTGGGCACCAGTCCCATACGTATGTACATTCTTAAAATAGATCACCTGTTATACGAGTTCAAAGAACACATATCCAGTGATTTTCAAAGGATGGAAAAAGATTTCAATATTTTTGCCACTCCTTTTCATGTTTAAATTGAAAATGTTATCCCAGAATTGCAGTTAGAGGTACTGGATTTGCAGAATGATGCCTTCTTGAAAGCAGAATGTGAAGGTCTACTGGGGAGCTAAAATGTTTTAAAAGATTTCCAGTACTACATATCCACTGGTTAGATAGTTTTCTTCAAAAATAATGAGTACCATCATTTCCTATAAATATGGTCCTGGAAAACAACTATTGTCCACGATATAACTATACAAATTTTGTACTCCATAACGTAGTACCTCGTTTATCTACATTCTTGCTGCACTGCAGTTTGAATTCAAGTCACTGCAGCTATCTACAAACGGTCTATGTTATTTCTACAATGATCTTTGAATGGTTGTATCGTGGACCATAGTTACAGGAAATGACGGTATGTATTCATCAACCTACTAGTGCAAACAGCTGTTTTCTAAAATGAAATTTATAAAGTCCAGCGACAGATCCCGCTTAAGTGATGCTCATCTCCTTGCGCAACTGAAAATAGCATGCATAGATATAAATCTTAATTTCGAAGAAATTGCTTTGAAAAATGATTAATTAAATATGACGTGAATGGACTATTCTAATTACATATGGTAGGTAGGAGTGTAGTGGCGCAACTGTCTGTAAATCCGTCACTGCACTGTAGAGTGCAACCCCTCCCACAGTATGTAGTTGCGTTCATTTGCCCACCACTGATCTAGACTTTTAAGAAAATGAAATAAACTGACTTCAAATATTTTTTTCATGAAATAATCTCTGATTTCCAACAGACTTAAGTATGTATATGATTTTTTGTACACTTTCCTGTGATGTAAATTATATTATATTAATTACATTAGTGTACTAATAGTGAACTTGGGATCATGAAATCTTTTCTGTATTGCAATAAAACAGTGGAATTTAATTGTAACAAAATATCTTGTATGTTTAAGAAAAGAAAAATAATGTTACCTAAATAATTTTAATGCATTCTAACCACAACAGATTCGGTTGGTCATGTCTAATTCATTTCATATTTCACAGCCCTTTTCCTACCTTCACTTCCTGGCATATCACGTTCTGAAAATGCTGATGGTGTTGGCTCAAGATCTTTATTCCAAAAAATATAAATAAATAAATAATAGTTTTAATAGGGATAGTTACATTTCAAACATTGATATAAATAGTAATATAACGAAGAGAATTTGTAAGTAGAGGTGCAGAGGAGTTGTAAATAATTATCGGCGGAAATCTTGCAATTGTAAATAATAATACTAATACTACTTACTACAGAGGGGAGGCAAAGAGAAGTCTTTTGAAATTCCCGCAATTTTTTGCTTGCTTGTCGCGCTCCTCTGGTAGTTGTGAGAAGCTTCTTGACAGATTACACTTCATCCGGCTTATGAACCCCTATACAGTCCTCTTGCCCTGGGCCTTGCCGTTGTCGTTCATATTTTATTATAATTATTATTATTGTGAGTTCAGTGTCAGTGTGCAAGGTGGTTGCTTTTTTTTTTTCGTGGTGAGTTAGTGAAATGTGTTAATGTATTCACTAAACGATATTGTTTGTAATTTGTTACTTTTTCTAGATGGAATGATGACGACAAGAAAGATGTTTTATATTACGGCCAATCTACTGATAATTTTGATATTTCAGTTAAAAGGGAAATAAAAAAGAAGAGAAATCCATAACATTACATTTAAAAGTTCTTGGTTTGTTGACTTTTCTCGGTTATACAGTAGCTGAAGTTTGCAATCGTTGTTCTGTTGGCCATGTTTACTGTCAGTAATAAAAACAACTTGTAAAATAAAGCAGGCTTTACTGACTTCATAAATACGAGTATTACATGATCTCTCAATACACATGCCGATTCGGGAAAACATTTGAAGTGCAAATTGCAACTTAACACATTTGTGAAAACAAAACACTATAAGTTAGCTGATGCCCTTCAAGAAAATAGGGACTTATAAATGAATGGTTTAATGAAAATGTACGGTTAAATATTGCAGTAGTTATATACACGAAACCCCTTGTTTAAGCATTGTATATAGAGAAAAAATGGCCGCCCCTCTAACAGCTGTTGGTATCAACTGTCATTTTATGATGATGACTGCCTTGCACCGCCATCTGGATCCCCTCACCTAGCATCTAGTCATTAACTGCCTGCTCTATGCTGCCGATTTTGCGTACAACCTAGTATCATAGATGGCAGCAGCTAACACACCCTTCACGCTATCACATACAGTGCAAGAGTTGTATGAATTATTCAGTAACACATAAAAATTTCAAATTTTTTGTTTTGAATATTATTTTTATAAGCATGCAAGAAAATTACATTTGACTTTACCTTCTAAATTTGAACTAACATACAACCTGTTGGCATAATTCACAGTTTCAGGACTTTTCTAGACATTGGTTTACTATAGCACACATATCGGAACACATTATCTGTTTCTTTTTTTCTAATATTTGCTAACAATGGCCTAACAAATTTCACTATGAGTATTTCGCTAACTATCTTTTGATGACCTGAGACACTACACTTCAGTAAATCACACTATGAAAGGGGTGAAATCAAGTATTTATGCATTGTTTTCAGTATGTGGCTCGATTTCTTACAGTATGGCACAGCAGCTTCAACAAATTCTTGCACATGTTTTATTAGCCCTACAAAGGACTGTTTAGGATAGCGAAGGCCTCCTCTATCTTGATCATGGCTTAGTTCCATGAGTGGTGTTGATGAATTTGACTTTGAAATGTTGCTAACACGTATGTCACAACTTAGTCTTTCATCCACAACACGAACCAAATATCCACAAACCAGAGCTTGAGTGGCTGTTTGCAGGTTTATGAAAACCGTAATTCAGGCTCTCGAATTCTATCGAGAAGAATAGTTACGTAATCTGGAAGAATATTTTCATCAGCAGATTCAGCACTGGAGCTCGTGCTTGGCAAGCTTTCGCCACAGTAATTTTGATTCCTGCTAGCAACGTTGGCACTTTTAGAAGAAATCATGATGCCAGATTTTAGCATTCTTTTCATGGCACATGGTGCTCTACGTGCATCTGTAATGTCATTAGATTCACCTCCCATTCTGACTGCGCTAAATACAGTCTCCAAGGGATCTCCGGAAAATCTCCTAGTAAGGACATAAAAGAATCCGTTTTCCAGCAGGAAAGTCACACACTCTACTGTAGATTTCACTGTAAACAAGAGTGCTTCTGCGGTCTCATTAGTTAAGCCCTTCATTTTCGCATGCTTCGATTCCGTTTGAATTTTCATAATATATTCATTGAAATCTTCGATTAGCCATTGTAGCCTTTCATCAGCTACGGAATAAAAATGCATGCAGTCTTCATTATTTTTTGTCTAAGATGCTGAGTTCTGTCGCTGATATCATGCAATGTAAGAGATCTGTACATTGCTTCATAAATTGGATTGTTGAATCTGCCTCTGAAGAATCAATCTTACAGTTTATCTGGGAATGATTGTTCTTTATGAATTCTATTGTGGCCGTTACAGCAGGAGAGAATATCTGAACAGCGGACAGGACATTCATCTTTTCCAAGTTGCTGGTTTCAACATGTTTTTTTGTTAAATAGGGAACTGGCTTCACAGTCAGATCTCTCTCTGTAATCGATAAATTTCCTTTAGATATTTAGGACTAATTACACATTGCCGTCTGTGAGTTCTCTATCCAGGTACTGAGACCTGATATTCTTAAGCACATGGCAATAATAAAAACTGAAGTAAAGTTTACGATTATGATCGCATGGATGAGGGACACACGTCTTGAGTTCTCCACCTCCAAATTGCATAAACATAGAAACATTAGTCCTGTGATTATCTGTCACTATCCTAAGTACATAGAAACCATAGTCTTGTACAGCATTGATCTCTTCCTTAACTAACAGGTAGAGGTCGCAGCCCCCAACTAGGAAATAAGCCTCGGGAATTGTGTGCTTTGTAGACAAGCCGTTTACCACAAGACAGAGTAGCTTGTTTGCTAACATAGGATATTTTCCTATGCTTGCGTCACACACCTCGTCAGCATTGACTGCTCCAATGAATTTATCAGTTGTCCTATCATAGATAAGGCGTTCCTTTACTGCCATTTCATCAACGATAACCGAGACAATCTTCTGTGTTGGTTGCAGGTTCTCACACTCAGCTTTAAGCCTGTCCTTCACCAACTGTGAAATGCCCACATCACAGCCAGTATGTCCCATGTACCTGTCTAGAGTACTTCGTGAAGGAGCTGAAATAAATCCAGAAGTTCTGCCGTGCTCATAACCCTTAGGGGATGCTAGTCTCGACGCAACACAGTATCGAATAGATTGTTCTGACCACTCCGGTTTTTTCCTTTCGAAATTATTAATTTAGTCCAATAGGTACACAGCTTTCTGATTCTTTTCGTTTGCAGCCTCTTTTACCATATTGATTTTCTATATTCCTGGACACTCGTCGAGCTTTTTCTGCGCACTTTCAAGTTCAGATTTTATGTCAGCCAATTGTTTTTGCAGTCTCTGTATTCTGGATCGAAGCCTGCTATTTATTACTTTTTGGTGAGCATTATTTCTTGTCGGAAAATCAACTTCAATTCCAATGCCACTCTCTACGTGCCTTTCATTTCCACCGTTTTCTATTGATAGACCCACCTCATTGTTGATTGTTTGCCGTTCTTCTCGATATGTCCTTTCTCGTATTTTCCGAGGAGCTTTCTTGTTTTTCTGACGATAGCTCGGATCATCAAGCAATATGATTGGTACAACACCAGGCTTTAAAATCTTTATTTTACAATTTTCCATATACAGTGAAACCTGCCTTCACGGTCACTTCATTTAAACGGCCACCTGGCCAAAAGGCCAATTTTCTCTGGAACCAATTGGATTTTCCATAAGATCAATACAAATTCTCTCTTTATTTAGCAGCCACCTCATGCGCCGGCCAGTGGCCGGGGTCTATTTGGATTGGAACCTGACTATAATGGTCACTGTCCAACAAAAAATCTTTTCACGGATACTGTCTGACCTATTTTTTCGATGGTTAGAGGACAGGAAGCAAAGCTAAGTGTACAACAGTACACCCTCCATATCTCTGGGGTTAGTTGGTTACTGTTTTATGACTCTTTTGTCACTTTCCACTCCGACCCTGCACAGCTATAAATTCTTACTCGTTTTTTAAGGACTGAAACTCGGACATTTTCTATCGAAAATGTCACAGTATGTTTTAGGTAGTTAACCATTCGAATTTTTCACAATTTTCTTCTCCTTATTCTATCTTTCTCTATATGGATCAGCTTTTACGAATTTTTCTTTTTCTCATTCACTTGATTCAGAGGAACTGTGAAGTTAGTTTGAGAGAGAAATCATGTCTAACAATAAATTTAGAGTGGTTTTAAGTTTAGAGGTGAGACGAAAAATGATTGAAGAAAGTGAGAAGGGAACATCTGCGAGAAAAATTGCAGAAATATTCAAATGTGGAAGGACACAAATAAACGGTATAATTAAGAATAAAGATGAAATATTAGAAGAATGGGAGGAAGAGAGAATCTGTGTTTAGTAATGTGAATGATTTCGTTTACGAATGGTTCAAGTTTGCGAGGGCGAAGAAATTGCAGTAAGTGGGCCTATGATTCAAGAGAAAGCTCTTGAAATTGCCAAAGAACTGAATGTAAGAAATTTTGTTGCTAGTAATGGGGGGTTAGAGTGCTTTAGAAAACGGCATAACATTGCATTTCGTTCTGTGCCTGGTGAAGGAGGTGACAGTGCAACCAATGTTATTGAAGAATGAAAAAAATAGACTGCCTTCAATTCTTGCGGAATATCACCTCAGAGACATTTATAATGTTGACGAAACAGGTTTTTCTTCAGGGCGCTATCTAACAAAACTTAAGTTTTAAGAAGAAAGAATGTAACGGGGGGGAAGTTGGCAAAAGACAGAATAACTCTGCTCTTTTGTTTTAATGCTGCAGGAGAAAAAGAAATACTCTTAATGATAGGGAAATCATTGAAACCGAGATGTTTGAAAAATGTTGACATGGGCTTATTGGAGGTGAAATGGACTGCCAACAATAAAGCTTGGATGACATCATCATTGTTTGAGAATTAGCTATGCGATTTCAATTCTAAGATTAAACGACAAAATCGCAATGTGATCCGTGAAATTGGTGTTTCTTCCCCCAAATACATCACACCTCCATTCCCTTGATCAAGGTATTATCCAGTCATTTAAATTGAGGTACCACAAGCGAGTTTTGAAAAGGCTAGTTGCAAGAATGGAAGAGGCTGACATTAATATGCATGATTGTTGTATGCGCACAGTCCTAAAAAGTCAATGAAATTCAGTATTTTCATGCTGATTCATAAAAAACCGTAACCTTAATCCAGCGG
This sequence comes from Periplaneta americana, assembly GCF_040183065.1. Classification (NCBI taxonomy): domain Eukaryota; kingdom Metazoa; phylum Arthropoda; class Insecta; order Blattodea; family Blattidae; genus Periplaneta; species Periplaneta americana. The sequence goes on along the minus strand of NW_027185501.1, from coordinate 1,882,778 downwards.
CCACTTGATAAAACGGCCATTTTACAAGGTAACTTCATATGGCCGCTTTAGACAGGTTTCACTGTAGTCTTCTTCTTGGAAATGAAGGCTACAAACACGTGCATAATCGGATGGAATCCACTTACTTCCTTTGGCATCACCTTGTCTTCTTATACCAGCTAGCCACCTTTCTCAAAGTTCTTCAGCCAAGGGAATTTCATGAAATCTTATTCCTACCGAACTAGATTTTCCCTGTTTGGATTTACAAAAAGGCACACAACAATTAATCATTTTCAACCATTACTACGTTTGCGACCGAGTAAATCTGTGCGTGAAGCTCAAACACCGTCATGTATAGATACGCTGTACACCACACCATTGTACTGATATGGGTGCGTTGGGTGGCGCCTATAGCGGAGAATTATGTCAATACATGTGTACGGCGGATTCCATGTTAAACTATAGCATAGAGCAGGCAGTTAACAATGAGACACTATAGTCCCGTCGCTCTAATTTCCGACAGGCAATCGCGTTGCAGGTCGGCTACATTTAAACATTAGCGTCTTGTGATTCACTGAGGAAGACGTTATTCATTTCTTAAGGCTCGATAAATACTTAATATAATCGCCCGCCATTTTGGCTCTTTCGTTGGCGTTCGCAGAAAGCACATGAAGACGTTATTTGCCGCTCAATTATTTGCTGAATTACAGTGCGTTTGATTTATTGTCATAGGAGCTACGAAATGATAATGTTTAACGGTGTGGCAAATAGATTCCTCGTATGGTAGCTCGGCAACGAAAGAACAAAAATGGCGAACGATACTACCTACCTAGACTTTATAGAGCCCTCACTTCCTAAGACGTAAGCAAAGAGGCGGAGTCACGCCGGGAATAACAGCATCGTGACTATAGGCGAGGGGATCCAGACGGCGGTGCTGCCTTGTAACCACAGACATCGCCGGCTGCTATATACTCCGCCTTCCCATTTAGCAAGCAGCCTGTGTTAAATAACGAACCTAGCGTAGTGCATGATTTTGCCACTACAGCGCTGAGAGAGTGATACTGTGGACCAGGGGATAAAGTTAAGTAATTTCAGCTAGCTACTTTATTGGAAATTGGAAATTATCGAATGCGTGAAATTAACACATTGTTAAACTCTGTAAAGAAGTTACATCCTATAATAATATTATTTATCAGTGAAAGTAGCAATCGGTGATGCCGCATACAGTAAGTTAACTGTTCTTTTCCTGCTCTTATATTCTCCTTACACATAACAATATACTTTCGAATTGAACATATCTCACAACGTCAGTATATTTTAAGAGAATTGGATATAGGTTATTTTATTTTAAAATACCTGAAATATTTCCCTCTCATTACTTATAGGTTTTATGAATATTCTACAATTGTCTATTATTGCGTCCCTTTCTGTAAAAGTGACAGTAGGAAAGTTAGAGAGGTCTCATTCCACGAGTTCCCTAGCCAAGATGAACTTAAAGAAAAATGGCTTAAAGCAGTATCGAGCAGATTTTACTCTCAATTTTAATTCACGTTCATCAGTAGTATGTAGTATGTGATCTTCATTTCCGTGAGACAGATTATCATCCTGGATTAAAAAGGAAACAGTTGCTAAAGAACGTGATTCCTTCAGTTTTTGCGTCTTATCCGTCTTACAAAATTTCAGAAGACAAACAAGAGAGATGGCAAATAACAAAACACCCCATCTTGCCCCCTAACAATAAAAGGAAACGTAGTTCAGGCACTTCGGATGACCCTGAAGTTTTTAGAAATAATGCAGACACTGATTCTCATAAAAATATTTGTTGTATCGGTATTCAGACGTAAAGTCGTATGGATGACAAATTCCTCCAAGCACAGAAAGGGAAAAATAAATTAAAACTGAAATTGTGGCGCGCGAATAATAAGATTCGTCAGTTAGAAAGGCAATTGCAACAAACACAAGGTAAACTGAAAAATTTCGATAACTACTATTACTATTCGCCTTCGCAAATAATTACAAGTAATGAAAATAACCATTCCGATGCGAGATATAGTTTCCTTTTGGAACAAATGCTTGAATTTGAGAAAACGTCACCCAGCTGAAGAGAATCCATCATCGAACAATACACAATGTGGGAATTTATATCTCCCAAAGGATATCGGCATGTTAGGACAATATTTTGAAATTGCCATCGAAAAGCACTCTATCCCGATATTTAGGTAACATGTGTCGTGAAACTGGAGTTACAGATCTCGTGAAAGAAAGGTTAATCACTGAATGTCAACAACTGAATCAAGCTGAGTGAGTTTGTTCATTAATAGTCAACGAGATGGCAATAGAACAGCAACTACAGTATGACAAAGAATTGGGCACATTTTTCGGGCAAAAGAACAGTTTTACTCCAGAATCAAGCAATGTAGAAAGATATGCCATTATACCCATGAAAGAAAAAGTAAATTATAATATTTTAGCTAATAATTTTCTTTGTTTTTTTTTTATTTGTGGCATTTCTTCAAAATTCAAAATACCAGCTGCCTACTTTTTTACAAAGAGGATTTGTATAAACTTACTCTTTCTGTCATAAAGTAAGTGGAAGTCTGTGGAAATGTCATATTACATTTGGTTTCAGACAATCACAAAACCAATGTAAATATGATGAAACGACTTTGTAATGGCAAGTCTCTAATATCAGAAGTCGTTCATCCAAACGATCAAAACAGATCCCTGATTGTTCCTTTTGATCAATACCACATTTTAAAAAGTGTGAGGAATACCTTCCTAGAAAAAACAATGCATGATTGTGATAAAGAAATAAATGGACAGCATGTAAAAGATCTGTATGAGTTGCAGTCAACTCAGGTAATTAAACATGTTCCATTCCTCACTCGTAAGCATGTATGCCCCAACAACCTGAAGAAAATGAATGTAAAACGTGCAAAAGATATATTTTCTTCATCTGTAATTACAGCCCTTTAATATCTCAAAGAAAACTGTGGACAAGAAAGAGCATGTACTTTTAAAGAGTGCGGAGGACCAATTCACTTTATGAAAATCATTCAGGAGTGGTTTAATATCCATGATATATGTAGCTTTAACAATTAGCTCGATAAGGACAAAGTTCATTTTTTATGTCACTGATAAAAAAATTAATCTGGCTAAAAATGATTTTCCAGCCTATCTTAGGAAAATGAAGAACGCGGCTCAGGCCTCTTAAGCAATGAGACATACGAAAAAAAAATATTTTATTAACTACGGCATCAACTGCGAAATGCATCAAATATCTGTTGTCAGCAGGGTTTGAGTTTGTATTAACAAGATGCTTCAAAAGTGGTTCAATTGAAATGTTTTTTTTTTCAGTAAGCTAAGAAGAACTTCCGGTAATAATGATATGTTGGATTCAAGGGCTGTAATATTCGCCTTGAATAGGATACTCAAGATTACATCCCTCTCTTGTAAAAGAATTATAGCTCAACATAGCGTTATAACATCTACAAGTGCAACCTCAACCCGAGCTCTTGTAAGTTTTCCAGGCGCTGGCGCTTTAAGAAATGCTTACTTACTTACTTACTGGCTTTTAGGGAACCCAGAGGTTCATTGTCGCCCTCACATAAGCCTGCCATTGGTCCCTATCCTGAGCAAGATTAATCCAGTCTCTACCATCATATCCCACCTCCCTCAAATCAATTTTAATATTATCCTCCCATCTACGTCTCGGCCTCCCCAAAGGTCTTTTTCCCTCCGGCCTCCCAACTAACACTCTATATGCATTTCTGGATTCGCCCATACGTGCTACATGTCCTGCCCATCTCAAACGTCTGGATTTAATGTTCCTAATTATGCCAGGTGAAGAATATAATGCGTGCAGTTCTGTGTTGTGTAACTTTCTCCATTCTCCTGTAACTTCATCCTCTTAGCCCCAAATATTTTCCTAAAAACCTTACTCTCGAACACCTTAATCTCTGTTCCTCTCTCAAAGTGAGAGTCCAAGTTTCACAACCATACAGAACAACCGGTAATATAACTGTTTTATAAATTCTAACTTTCAGATTTTTTGACAGAAGACTGGATGATAAAAGCTTCTCAACCGAATAATAACACGCATTTCCCATATTTATTCTGCGTTTAATTTCCTCCCGAGTGGCTTTAAGAAATATACTGGAAAAATTGAACAATGCGCCATGTAAGAACGAATACATAATATATTGTAAATTTTTATACTGACAACAATGTAATTCTATTATCTCAACAATAATTATCACTCTCTACAATTTAATTTCACTCCCGTCAACAATGGGATTTGCTCTCCGCACAGCAACACAGCTTTCGTTATAGCACTCCACAGACGACAATGACAATTTGCTTGGACCGTTAACAACAATGAACTGTTGATCTTAACTAATATTCACAAAGCACTATTTACAACACAGAACTGTCAGTTCTCAGTTCACAGCTCGTTTGTCTTGGCTAGTTCTTCTAGCTCAGTCACTCGCGTTCACAGTATCTCGAACCCCAGACCTTCAGACACGATCCGCTGCACTTCGAACTCAGGTCCCCCAACTGCGGTCCACTGCACTCGAACTTCGGGCTTCAGGCTCCACAGTTACGGACACAACTCAAGTCGCGCTCTGGTCTCGAAGCTGGCTTCACTGCTACACAAGACTGGCTTACTGAGTGACTGACTGACTTTCACTTGCGTCTTCTCTTTTATAACCACAGCGACGTAGACGAGAAAGTTCCACGCGTGTCCAGAGATAGCACTCTCGAACAATCCGGACCCCTCTCCTCTCTGCCAGCATCAGATGCGCGAGCAACCTCCCCTCACCGCGTCGTAGTACACCGCCCCTCTGCCCTCTCGGCTGCAGACGCTCTGTCGGACATGCGTTCGAATTCTGACGCAGCTGTCACAATATATTGTAAAAATGCCATACTATTATAAATGCATGCTTAAATTTGTTCTTTAAATTATTGGTTACCATACCTATATTATTATTATTATTATTATTATTATTATTATTATTACTATTTGTAGTGGTTAGCTTGTCTGAGACCTAATCCAGCAGGCCCAGCTTCGGATTTAATTTTTCAAGCTAGCTATTGCTATTTTATTGTTATTAATAAAACTTTTTATTGTTATTAGTATTGTCGTAGATAATTAAATTTTAGTCTGAATTATTTACTTTCTTCGTTTTCAGCACCAATAAAACTTGTTTCATTGGCTTATATTGGTGGATTCATGTGAAGGAAGTAGTAGGCCTATGTGAATCTTGTCGTGATCTGCTGCAACAGACTAAATTCAGGTCTGCTCTGCTGGACATAATTTTCAAGCAAGATGATTGTGACACATTATATTATCCGTCTGAGTTGTTAGTATGGGTGATTAATATTGTTGAGGAGTTTGTTTGCGAAGCCGTAAAATTTGTAAACAGTAAAGTGTGTGAAACATTAATACAGACAATACTTCCTGTTATGAAGAAATCAGTTGTACTAAAATCCCACCAATCTAACGATTCAATTCATATTGAAAATTTGGGACACATTATCTTGAAAACTGCAATTTCAAAATTCCTGAAGAATGTTGGTATTGAAAGAACGGAACATTTTGAGAGGGTGAAATGCCTTAATTCAAAACCAATAAGCAGGAAAATCTTGCGTATCTTCTGGCAGATTTGTGTTCCCACGGCAACAGCGTAGCACTCTGTCAGCGCCTCCGTCGAGAAGGTGAGTACTAACAGCAGTTCACATGTTTCCTTCAATTGGGAGGGCGGAGTACATAGCAGCCGGCGATGCCACAGAAGAACAAACCAAAGAGCATAGAATAATTAAAGTAATATTGCTGTAGCTTGTACTCTTTAACCAAAATATAGTGTGGTAATCGATCAGAGCCAGTTGTACTATTGATACTTAACACGCCACACTAGAGCGCTCTACCGGATGCAACAGAGAAGCTCAGATATTCTATTACCTTTCGTAACGAAGTAATGACGAAACTATGACGTAGCTGTGTAACAGTTATACTGTTATACACGACGTATGTAGTGATTATTAGTAAGGAATTTACACACGACTTATAAACGAGCTACTCATTGTATAAGTATAAGAGAGTTAAACATTTGTATGTAGAGTTTTTATTAGTAAGACCGAAAAATTACAGAGATTTCACTCCTGAAGAAATACTGCACTCTCTCCAAGAAAATCAAGACTTATTCGAGGAATCTTACAAGTTATTCCCTCTTGGCATGACGATTCCCTCGATTAGTACATCGATGGAAAGGAGTTTTTCTTGCCTACAAAGAATTAAAACTCCTGTAAGGAACACGACATCACAGAGTCGACTTTCGTCTTTGTCAAACATTGCAATCCAAAGGGAACTTTTAACCCAACTTACTGAATATGACCCCTTTTGCAGAGACATTATCGCCAGATTTGTTGTCCTAAAGGGAAGAAGAATTGACCTCATCCAAAAAAATAAGTTATGCATGACTGACTTACTAATTTACTATATTTCATTTTTAAAGAAAGTTATGTTTCATTTCACACCTATAAGTACTTCTTCACTTACTATTTGAGACATGAGCCATCACTGATCAGCCTTGTAACCAGAATAGAAAGTCCAACTGACAACAATTTTACGGTTTCAAAACCCCAGCAGCAACACAGAATGAAGGAGGATTCAATTATCCAAAGGGAGTAGCACCATTAATCCAAACCACAAGGCGACCCAATGAGCCCAATTTTATTTAATGTAGCTATCATTAAAATAATAAAGAGTAACATAGTCAACATACACAGACGATATTGTTCTAGGATCGACCAGTAAAGAAGACTAAAGACACAATAAACAGACTACAACATGGGCAAATGACAATGACTTGACTATAAACTTCAAGAAAACTGTCCTGATTATATTTAGGAGAGGAGAAAGAATTGCAACAGAAGACAGAATCCAATACAATATGAAAGACTTAGCAATTGTAAATTCTTTAAAATATTTAGGCATAACATTACAGTCCAGTGGATCATCCTTCAGCGCCCACATTAGAGAAACAGCAGCAGCTGCAATCAGAAACTTTTACGATATCAAAGACCCAACCAAACTAGCACTACATACCGCCATGACACTATTTCGAGCCGAAATCGAACCAGTGCTAACGTACGGAATAGAACTATTCTGCAACCACCTAACGATCTCAGATCTAACTGCCATGGAAGGAGTGAAAGCAAGATTCCTAAAAAGAATACTTGGAGTTTTCAAGTGAACACCTTCGAGAGTAGCATGTGAGTTGGCTAGAGAGCCGTTCCGTTTGAAGATCATAGGATAAGAAAACAGCTGCCATCTATCCCTCAAGAGACGGAACTACTCAGGAAAAGACAAGAAAAGAAGAATGAAATTCCCCTGGCAACAGATGCCATGGTGGACCGTAGCTGGACATGCGAGCGCCCTAACAAGATTAGTATCACCACAAGCTATGTGCAAAAAAGATTTCCACGAACCCTCACCTCAATGCATATGCAGTCTCTGTAATCGATACCACTTCAGCCAGTGCTTACAGAGAACAAAATCATTGATGGAATACAGCAAAGTACAATGACAACAAACAGTGCAGAATCTATACTCCTTGAAACTACACAGGAGTCATTCCACGTCAAATCGCACAGCAATAAAACACGACCTTCTCGTAAATGGTCGAATTTTTTTCATGAATTCCAGACATCAAATAAGGAGACCTGTATTGTTTTATTTTCACAATTATTAATTATTTGTGTAGTTATGAGTATTTGAAATTACGCAAATTATGCCCGCACTGTTACATAAACTCACTTGGAACTCTGTGTCTACATATAGTTGAGATTTGCGGTTTGGCGCTTTTGAAAGACTAAATACAACACTTTTTATTACTTTAGGTCTATCAAAAATAAATTTAAAATTTGGCCTAATTTTTTAATCATTTCTTTTTTCAAAGGAAAATTACTATATTAAATAGCCAAGTTAAAAATCTGAAAAAAAAAAAAAAAAAAAAAATAGACTTGTTCCATGATGTATTATTTGTAAACTACTGCATTTATAAATATGGGATCTGCACACATACATTTGTAACAATTTATTTTCCGGAGGCATGCACGCGCTTGTGATCCCCAGCTAATGAACTGCTTGCGGTGCAGGCTAGAAGGCTGCCCGTGGAAATTTTTATGAAATCCCCCAATCCCCCGTTGCATATAACAACTGATGTCGCCACACTATAAAACAAATGCATTCATTCATCAAATGATTAATACCTTAAGGAACAGTAAGTATCTTATCTAAAGTTATTTCATTATTGTCAGCTCAGCTAAGAGGGGAATCCCTTCACAGAGCTGCATGTTTATACTGTAATATAGCCAAGTGTTTAACCATAGCAAGGCTGGGTAAGGCAGTAAACTTTATGACAGTAAACAGATGGCAGGAGACAAAATATAGAAGAGAAAAATAATCAGTAAGGGTTTGAATTTCATAGAGTGACGTGACTTCTATACAACAATGAGTGACGGTAAAGATTGCGTAATATATAACAAGTGTTTAAATCTATTTGATCTTCCTAATCACCCTTTTAAAAAGAAAAGTACACTAACAGGCGTAAGTCGCGATTTATTGATAAAGCTCAATTTAAAGGAGTCTTTGAATGTGAGAATATGTGATTCGTTCCATAAAAATTCTATCACTTCTGGATAGGTCAGGAGAAATTATATGTGAAGCCAGTTAAACATGAATCAAATGAAAGTGCAGACAGAGAAAGTGATTATTCCAGTTCTTCTTCTATCGATACAGTGCTAGAAATCAGTAATATTCTATTGATGTCAATAGAATCCCCTACCAAGAAAAGAAAACTACAATAAAAATGATGACCTGGTGAAAAGTTTCAAAAAGTAAAATGCTCCCTAGCAAGTGAGTTTTTCATGGAGAAGATGCATCGTCATCCCTTCAAAAGTCAGCCACATTTCTTTTTAGACGGAATGCAAAGAAAATGTACAACCTGAAAATTACATAGTTATTGCAGACTTTTCTGAAAATTATTCATTTATAATACAAGATTCGGTACAAGGTGTACATTGGAACAAATGCCAAGCCACAATGCATCTTTTCGTAGTATATTTAAAAGAAGATACAGAAATTCGTCACAAAAGTATTGTTGTCATCTGAGAAAGCATGAAACATGACACCGATTCGAATAATTTCAAAGGAAAAATTGTTCTGGGGCGGGGTATCGATCCCGGGACCTCTGGTTGAAATTATTCAAATCTGCTTTACAGGAAGCTTTACCTGAAAGACTACATTTGCATAATATATACGTCACTGTGTACATTAATAGAAAACCACAATTCCAAGTCACACAGAGATTGTGTGCACTCGATGTGGGTCTCTGACGTTTCGTTAGCCCACACGAGTTGTGTGGATATAAAGGGAAAAGTTGAGACGGTGTCGGGTGGAGTTCCCGGGTAGCTCAGTTGGTAGAGCGCTGGTATGTTTAACCAGAGGTCCCGGGATCGATACCCGGCCCTCCAAACAATTTTTCCCTTGAAATTATTCAATCTGCTTTACAGGGAGCTTTACCTGAAAGACTAGATTTGCATAATATATACGTCACTGTGTACGTTAATAGAAAACCACAATTCCAAGTCACACAGAGATTGTGTGCACTCGATGCGGGTCTCTGACGTTTCGTCAGCCCACGCGAGTTGTGTGGATATAAAGGGAAAAGTTGAGACGGTGTCGGGTGGAGTTCCCAGATAGCTCAGTTGGTAGAGCACTGGTACGTTCAACCAGAGGTCCTGGGATCGATACCCGGCCCCCGAACAATTTTTCCCTTGAAATTATTCAAATCTCCTTTACAGAGAGCTTTACCTGAAAGACTAGATTTGCACGACACCGATTCCTTTCACTTTTTTCAATCCGAAGCAATCAATTTCGTAAAGCAAGAATTCAACGATATGAAAAAAATCATCTACTTTTCCGATGGATCAAGTTCACAATACAAAAACAGAAAGAATTATATTTTGTCCAACAAATAGGCACAAAAACCACACTGAAAATTTGCAGGCTAGATACCACAATATAAAACCAATAACTGGTACATTAAAATTACATTCTTTCATTCCGTTTTCAAAAACTGAAGATTTAGTAAAACAATTTTCTTGTGAGAAAGAAGGTAAGCGAATGAAAATTTAAAGTGTAGTGTGAATTAAAACAAACGTTTAAAAAGCATAATGTATAAATATTTGAAGATATCATAACAAGTAATTAGCAGTGTTTCCTCGAGTGACTTGATCCGTACTGCATGTAATCTTGCAATGTTCACTCGATCATCGAGCCCGATAAACCTCCCAGCGCACTGACCGCTACACATTGTTTCATAAGTAATTAAATTTCCATTAAACTATTGGAGATCCCAATGTGATTTTTTCTGGAATTATTAAGAATACTTGAGTGCACCTAGTAGGCATTTTTTTTTTGTTTAGATTTTTAATATGGCTATTTCACACTGATATCTAACTTTTAAAAATTGAATCATAAAAAAATATTTGTAATAATTATATTAAAATTAGTAAATATTTAACAAAAAAAGTAGTACTTTAAGCTTTTAAATGCATTTTTTCAAAAAATTTTTAACATCAATATCCTCAGAAATATGATGCTTTAAATGTTGCATTGTGCAACATTTTTAACGAATTTTAACATGCAATATTTTAAAAACGTGTGGACTTAGGAGGAAATAAAAATACACTTGTTGGTTTAGAGTTGGTAAAAAAAATATAAACGCTATCAGAAATATGAAAGTCAAAATTTGTATAATTTTGTGTGATTTGACGTGAAATGACTCTCATGCACATTTGTGCGCTATTCACTTATTATTATTATTATTATTATTATTATTATTATTATTATTATTATTATTATTATTATTATTATTATTATTATTATTATTATTATTAATATCGCTACTGAGAGAACATGTTTCTTCTGTGCACAAGGACTGCCTTTTCTTAAGAGATTTACGTTTCGTAAATGTTTTACAGAGGTAATTGGGCACATTAACAAATCAATCAATACTCTAGGAACACTAAATTGACAACTTCTGACCAGTAACTATTACTGTCAAGAATAAAGAACAGATATAAAAAAATTTTTACGTACGATAACATTACAGCATGATAGTGGCAACTACCATCTCAGATGACTGTGCTGCCAAAGTTTCGGGAGACCACAGATCTATTCAGTTGGCTTATGGGAAAAAGCAGAAGAGCGCACACTTTTTCGTCTATTTGTTATGCTAGAAGTAACACTACACTTTTCAAAATTAACATTGTAAAGTACAGTTGCTTTTAACAAACAGCTTCTGCATATTAATTTCTTTTTTTTACATTTTACGTTTTTACTAGTTCGTTTTCTTCAGTTTGACTTCTTATCATAACTTCCGCAGCCTAGTCCTAGAAATGAAGAATATCACTTTGAAAGTAGTGAGCCAGGCAATTCCCCAATGTTAACGCAGTATAGAAATTATAAAGCTAATCAGTCATTATATAGACTAAAATGTGACACATTACTTGTCCCCACACCCCAATTTATGATGGCCCCCTCCCAAATATAAGGAGCTGACTACGGACCTGAAACCAAATCACTGGAATTCGAAGTATTTATTTATGCAGAACATGAAAGTGGCAATAAATTGTCAATATGATCCATTTTCTGGTAATTTAAAACATAATCAGAAGAACTGATTATTTTTTTCCTAAACCTGGTAATAATCCACTGGGCTTACCTCAATTAAAGACTTTTCTTTCAGCTTGTCTGCTGAAGTAGGACACTGACCAGCAAAGATGTGCCCGGTACTCGGCATCATCTTTCAAGTGTTGAAACTGTCTGGTGATAATGTTTGCCATGTTCATCAGAATCGGAAAAAAGTCCTAATGAAAATGAGAAAGTAAATCTTTAAAGACATATTACACCCTATTCCATAATAATCCATTAACACAATGTTCACAATTTTCCTATAGTTTTCTTAGTTAGTTATTTGAAGCGTCGGTTGGAACAACGTTGTAAGTTATAAAATTTTCATTCGGGTGTTTCCGTGTAATAATGTTGTATGTCATGTTACCTTGCTATACTCCTTGGCTTGCAAACGTCCATCAATGCAGTACGTGAAATTTGTCCACTCAAAAGTTTGCTACCCTATAAGAACAACGTTGTACGCGTACACACTTTTGCAGCTCATGTAAATTTTACCAAATGTAACTTACAACGTAGTTCCAGCCAACGCTTCATTTAACGATGCTGAATCAACTACTCAGTTATTTAGCGTCAATGCGATTGATGATAGCGAGATGGTATTTGGCGAGATGAGGCATAAGATTCGTCATAGATTAGCTGACATTCGCCTTACAGTTGGGGAAAACCTTGGTGAAAAAACTCAACCAGGTAATCAGTTCGAGCTGGAATCGAACCTGCGCCAAGTCCAACTCTAGATCGGCAAGCAAGTGCCTCAGCTGACAGAACTATGCAGGTGCTTTCCCTGTAGTTTGGGGCTTGATAGATCTCTAGGAAATTTAAGGAAGATTCCCAAGCAGTATTCTTCGTATTGTAGTTGTAATTCCCTGGTAGAAGAGAAGAGAAGGCCTCATGGCCTTATTTCTACCAGGTTAAATAAATACTACTACTACTACTACTACTACTACTATTCTCTTTTCTTGTCAAATGTCAATCAAAGATCACCTGGAACATGTTCATCTGGAAAGAGTTCTCTCACTTGGGGTCCTATGAAAATACTTACTTACTTATGGCTTATAAAGAACCTGGAAGTTCATTGGCGCCCTCACAAAAGCCCACCATCTGTCCTCACCCTGAACAAGATTAATCCAGTCTCTACAATCATATCCCACGTCCCTCAAATCCATTTTTATATTATCCTCCCATCTACGTCTCAGCTTCCCCAAAAGTATTTTCCCTCCAGTCTCCCAACTAACACTCTATATGCATATCTGGATTTACCCATACGTGCTACATGCCATGCCCATCTCAAACGTCTGGATTTAATGCTCCTAATTATGTCAGGTGAAGAATACAATGTGTGCCATTCTGCGTTTTGCAACTTCTCCATTCTCCTGCAACTTCATCCCTCTTAGCCCCAAATATTGTCCTACATACCTTAGTCTCAAACTCCCTTCACCTCTGCAAATCTAGCTTTCAGGTAAAGATCTTTCTGAAGCAAATTGAATAATTTCAAGGGAGAAATTGTTCCGGGCAGGGTATCGATCCTGGGACCTTTGGCTGAATGCACCAATGCTCTGACCGAGCTACTCAGGAACTTCACCCGACACAATTTCAATTTTTCCCTTTGTATCCACATAACTCGAGTGGGCTGATAAGATGCCAGAAACCCACATTGAGTGCACACAAACTCTGTGTGACTTGAAACTGTGGTTTTCTGTTAACGTACCTACAGAAACATACATATTATGCAAATTTAGCTTTCAGGTAAACTTTACCTTACTTTACTTTGTATGCCTGATATTTTAAAATTATTTGGTTTGATGCTTTATTCAAGTAAATTGCCTGTAGGTGGCAGCAGCATCGACGGAATATACTCTTTGCCAACGATTATAATTCTCTTTGCCCCTCCTGGTTATGGTTGTTGCTCACTGATAGGTGTAAATGTAAATCTAAATAGAGATTTTCTGTCTTCTTTAATAATTATTATAGTTCCCTTCACTTTCATATTTATCTAAAACCATTATTATTAAGTTTTTTCATAATTATTTTGTAAGAAACTTGATATTAACATACTTTTAAGTATGATATAAGCCACGGTCAGAAGGCTCAACTTGGCAACACTGTGTCGTCTGCTGCTGTCAGTCATACTGCTGTCATACTTCGCTAACAGAACCAAAGCGTTTTAATGTCAATATCAGAAGAAAACCGTTGAAAAGGCAATCATACGTTGCACAAGGAGTCAGTATAATACATTACAGATTATAGATAGATATAAATATACATTTGCAACAAAGTAAAGTAGGCCTAATCCTCATACATATTTTAAAAATCTTGAATAATGTTATCTCTGAAAAAATTGCTGTAATTTAATACAAAAATTCGAAAGGGGTATGTCGTGTCTTCATTATTTCTACATTGTAATTTATTTAGGTCATAGGTCTATGTTGGTTTTCAGCCAGAATTAATGGACCTATCCAGTTAGGCTAGGCCACTTTTTTTCAAAATTCAGTAATATTAATTTATAAAAAGACACTGTAGATATATCTTCAAAGGAGTCGTGTCTTTATTATTAGATATTTTTATCTTATTTTGAACATCTATATGGCAGTTCTATATTGTTTATGAAAGCATTATTCCATTACATTACATGCAACACATAACTTACTGTACAATTCCTAGGCCTAAATGTCAAGCCCAGGGCTATAGGCTACACTACATTAAATATGTTTTATCCTATTTAGGTCTTCATTTTTCACATCTTTTTCTAAAATGTCTGCAATGTTCTCTTATCATACACTGGTTTACTGGCAGCTATGACATCATTGCTTGTCTTTGAATATTATTATTTAACTACGTTCATAATGGCTGAAAGTATTTTATCAGCAAGTTTAACTTATTCCGTCACACGTGAGCACACATCGTTTACAAAGCCAACATCAATACACAAGACTGTTTTTGAGAGTAACTTCAACAACTTCTTTTGATTTTCATATTCTACATAGTTTTCTTCATTAACACTGTTTGAAATCAATGTATTTACAATGCAGTAGGCAATTGTTGCAATGAAAAGTACAAAATCTGAAGGAAGAGTAAAGTCCTTCGATTCAAAGTGTAAACATATGATTGTTGGTTCTATCCCTACCAAGTAATCAATACAAAGTGAGCAATGTAACTTTGAGGATACTTTGAAAGAGGCATAAGCTGATATGTTCAGAAGTTTGGATGTATCAGCTTCAAAGCTAAAAGTATCAGAGTCTTGGATAACTCTAAAAAATGGAGCTACTGATACATCTACCATTCGTTTCTTTCTGGTTCTGTATCGTTTGCTGTTTCAATGTTTTCGAGGACCATTTTAGAAATTGGGTGATTTCATGCGAAAAAAAAAAACTCAGCATAAATTGTAAATACTCTTCAATATGCAAAAGCAAGGCTTAGATCGCATAGTACACCACGTGCTCGTAGGAAGACTGATGCCTGATGCACATGTTGCCAAGTTTCTGCCTTCAAGACCTTCTACTAGAGTCGACCGTGTATAAGCCTAATCTGTGCTGTAAATATTTTGTAATAAAATAGATATTGACGTAATTTAAAGTATAATATAGGCCTAAGTCTAAAATCTATATACATATTTTCTTCCTCTTTTTTCGAACAATGTCCTCCTTTTTTTAAGAGTTGTGTCCTCTTTTTTATTGATGTCAATCTGGTCACCCTATATGCAGGGAATCTTCAGTTCGACATCTGTTGTTCCTGCTCTTCTTTTAATTATTATTATTATTATTATTATTATTATTATTATTATTATTATTATTATTATTATTATAATCCCAGTATTTCTGGTCCCTATCACCATGGCATGGCGCGTCCTCAGGTTGCAGATGGCCTCCAGATACGTATGGAGGGTAGCTGTGAATATATTCAATAAGCAGTTGCGGACAGCCGATAAGGGGTGGTCATCCAGCTTGGGGGTTGGGCGAAGGGTTAACAACCCATCACTGTAAAAAGAGCCTGTTAGGAAACCCCAACATAAGCCTCGAAATGGGACTGATTCTTTGTTGCGACCACAGCAAAGGAATAAGGTTACTATGAGATTTGGTACTTGGAATGTCACAAGCAGGAGGGGTAACATTAGTAGCAAAAGCACTAGCTAGATGTAGAACAGACTTCGTGGGAGTACAGGAGGTTAGGTTAGATGGGAATGGCATTTCACAAATAGGTGATTACTTATTGTATTATGGGGAAGGAAACGATAATCACCAATTAGGAACAGGATTCTTTGTTCATAAAAGAATAAAATCAGCAGTAAAAAAGGTCGAATTAATCAGTGACAGGTTATCGTATTTAGTACTTGAGGGTAGATGGTGCGATATCATAGTTATAAATGCTCACGCCCCTACAGAAGAGAAATACGATTATATAAATGATAGCTTCTATGAGGATTTGGAACACACTTTTGATCAGTTATCTAGATATCACATGAAAATTCTGTTGGGGAATTTCAATGCCAAAGTAGGACAGGAGGATATTTTTAAACAGACTATTAGAAAAGAGAGCTTACACGGAACTAGTAATGATAATGGAGTTAGCTTAGTCAACTTTGCCACATCAAACAATTTAATTGTCAAAACTACAATATTCCCGCATAAGGATATTCATAAACACACTTGGACTTCTGCAGATGGTTTGACACATAACCAAATAGATCTTGATAGATAAACGAAGAGATGTTAATACAGTAGATATTCAATCCTTCAGAACAAGCATGCCAGAATAATCTATTCTGCACTTCTAGGTTTGGAATAAATAGGCATTTGGACATTATAAACACACTTAGCACACAGTCTACTATATACAGTCACGAAGCTTGAGTTTTGAGGGTGCTAGAAACAATAGACTGTGACGGTACTATTTTGCATTGCCTGTAATGAGGCAATATTAGCGATCCTAGTGGCGAGCAACTATCTAATGTTTGCATACCGTATTTACTACGTATTGAGCTTCGCGACTGTATATACTATACTGTGCTTAGCAGAAGAAACACAGTTATTATCAGTGTCTATATTTGACAATAAATTGTAATACAAGAAACTTTAGGCTTGCTCAGTTATACATCACAAAGTAGTAGTTTATAAAGCATAATTTATTAATATGATTTTTATACAGTATTTGAAGAAAAAAAATTGCAATAATTTCGAAACAACAAAAAACGAACAAGTATTTCATTTTACGTAGTAGGTACTAATTATTTTAAAGTAATAGACCCTACTCTTTCTATGTTCGTCAAGCATTATTAATTACTGTGACCATTGGTGCACAAATGTTGAAGAAAATATTATACTCCCAATTAATTACATGGAGTAGGGCATTGTAAAGTTTCTACACTGAAATCATTTCATTGCTGTATGTCAATATAAATTAACATTAATATTAATAAATAATATAAATTAAGCTTAGAATTTAAATTCACATAGAGTTTATTTGAAAACGTTGAGAGCAAGTATCGACAAGTTGGGAGCGTTACTGAAAGAAATTAAAAGTGTAGTTCACAAACTGTCAAGCGACGATATTCTCTTTGTCAGGTTTAAAAATTTATTAATGTAAGTATATTAAATTAATATAGTGATGTGAGATGGAAAATTTGCCATTATATATTTTTCCAGAAAAATTTTCCGGCTTGCAAATAATTGCTTTCTTCGTTTCTTACAACTTCAAGAGTCTTACATGCATTCCTCACTACATTCTCATCACTTACCAGTTTATGAAATGAAAGTCGTAAGTCGTCTAACTATTGATTGCTAGTACAGACTCCAAAGCAACGCAAGATTTTGATAATCATCTATAGAAAATGTCAAATATAGTCTAGGCTATAATAAAAGTGTGTCACTAACCTTTCAACTCGTGAAGATATTATCAGGCTGTACATTTATCCGTATTCCCAATATCCAACACAAAAATTAATCCACGCACTCAACAGTTCACCGGTTAAAAACAACCATGAACTGCACATCTGCGATCCCCACTCGAAATTAAAATAAGGAGCGTTCGGTATATCATCATTCAGCAGTACCAATAGTGTCATGCTTCTAATAAAACAATAAAATTGTACTGCGATGCGCTTAGTACGTCCATGTGAAGCAAATTGGTATATTTAGAGCAGTTAATTCCATTTATGTATGTTCCTATTCCTTTACTTATTAAATATTCAAGAAAACGTGAAAATTTACTAAGTGCCTGAATTGTTTTCAAATACATTAAGTTGAGCATATCTTTCCATTCCCTCTACTCCATTCCATCAACCAATGAGGAGCAACTTTATACTCACTCTGTGTTCTTTTTCTTGCAAGTAAAAACCGTCGCGTTGCTTACGAATAATCAGCAAAAACATACACAATGCAATATTAGAAGTGAAGCTTTAGCAAATAATTAACAGATTAACCTTATAGATACACAACTTTTAAATGAAAATGTATTTGCTGGGCATTTATTCATTACATTTAGAAGTTTAAAAATAAAATTGTTTCGTAGATACAGCGAATAACAGAATTATTCTGACACTTAATATTCCAAATTTTTATGTGTATGTTACTAAACATGTTTGCAAAAACGCAGAAATTACGCTTGCGGTTACGTCAAATAAACCAATTTGCATAACATGGACATAAAAAGAGCCTCCTAGTGAAATGGTATGTTGATATATTTATATAAACATAAAAAAATATACAATTTACTGAGTAACAAATATATTCGGACATTCCTGTTGGTCCTATTCTGTACACCCCTGTTGATCACTTACATTACACAGTAGGTGGAGATACCGAGTTTCAATAATAAGCGAGAGTACTTAGTCTTACTTGTGCTGTCGTTTCAGCAAGACGGAACACAAAATGGGGCGTAAAGGCAAGCAAACAACATTTAATCAGAGGCAGTTAGTGATATTCCATCACGAAAAAGGGAAAACCATTCGAAACATTGCAGATTTACTTCAGATGAATGAGAAGTACAGTGTCTGACATAATTCTCAGATATAAAAACGAGAACAGAATAGAGTTGAGAAAGCAAACAGGTCGCCGAAAAGTCCTCACAGACAGAGAAGAATCTCTTATTATCAGATTAAAAAGAACCCTCGTATAAGTGCCCCGAAGTTAGCTTCTGAAATTGAATCGGCTACGGGTAAAAAAGTGCATGCCCAAACAATTAGAAGGGTAATACATAAACGGGGCTACAACGGAAGAATAGCACGAAAAAAGCCTTATGTTTGTGAAAGGAACAGACGTAAACGACTTCAGTTTGCTAAGGAATATGAAAATAAAGGCGAAGATTGGTGGGAAAAGGCTCTTTTTCCTGATGAGAGCAAATTCAATGTTTTTGGCAGCGATGGTAGACAAATGGTGTGAAGAAAGCCTAAGGAGAAAATGAAAACCAAGAATTTGCGAGCTACTGTTAAACACGGTGGAGGAAATGTGATGATATGGGGGTGCATGTCAGCTTCTGGGGTTGGTGAATTGGTGTTCATCGAGGATATCATGAAGAAGGAAGACTATCTACACCTCCTGCAACATAATTTAGTGAAAAGTGCAGAAAAGCTTGGAATTGAAAAGGAATTTATATTTTACCAGAACAACGATCCCAAGCATGACTCCTATATTGTACAAGAATTTCTGCTCTACATATGCCCTAAAGTGCTTCATCCTCCTCCACAATCGCCGGATTTGAACTCTATTGAACATTTATGGGAAGAACTTGACAGGAGGGTTGGATCAAGGCCTATTTCTTCTAAAGAAGAATGGGTGAAAATTCCTATAGACATAACAAAAAAAATAGTAGACTACATAGCATGCCATGCCGAGTGAAAGAGGTTATTAAACAGAAGGGTGGTCCTACAATGTACTAATAATGAGCTGGAATAATATTATTTGTTTTCAAAAAGTGTCCGAATATTTTTGTTAGTATCAGAAATCAAATGTTTTCCTTTATGTTTTAATAATTAGAAGAAAATTAAGTTAATTGGAATTGTGTTGAAAATGTTTATATGAAATGCGATGCTTTTAGGAAAAAAATAAGAAAAGCTTATTTTTATATATTTATATGTAAATATATGTCATTGAATTGTTAGTTGACGGATGTCCGAATATTTTTGTTACTCACTGTACCAAAACAAACAAAATAATAAGATTAGTTTAATTCAGAGATTAGAGAATACTTACCATATGAAGACCAATTCTCTTGACTACAAAAAATTCCATGAGATTAGTCTACGTGTGTGTCTGTGCTATGGGACACGAAGTAACTGGACATGCAGACTTACAAAATAAAGAATAAAAATAGCAGGCACGTATACAATGGCAGCACGACAAGATTACAGTACGCCGGCATCTCCAATGGCTAACATTAGTCGTCTGACTTGCTCAACATTATCATCGCAACTATTAATAATAACGAAATAATATCAGTATTATTATTATTATTATTATTACTACTACTCAGAATTAAACTTTCCTCGTTTAAGGAGGCTATCCCAAGATCTTCAAGCCCACTGCTGTGGAGTAACTGTTAGCATGTCTGACCGCGAAACGAGCGAACCCGAGTTCAAATCCTGGTTGAGAAAGGTATCTGGATGAGATTTTTTCCAGAGTTTTCTCTCAACCCATTAAGAACGAATGCTGGGTAACTTTGGGCGCTGAACCCTGGTCTCCTTTCGCTGGTATTATCATCTTCATCTCACTCAGACGCTATATAATCATAGCAGTGATAAAGCCTTGTAAAATAAACCAATTAAATAAACAGATCCTGAGTCATTTTATACGACCCTCTTCTACTACCAAATCGTACATATTAGCATGTTTATTTTTATAGTGGCGCTCCACATTATATTGGCCATGAAGTACCGCATATCAGGCATCTCGATCGTTCATCTATTTTAAGAAAGGATTTTTTTTTCCAATCTATATCCTGGGTAAAGGAACTTGCGCGTCTCCTCTCCAATCTGGATTGTTCGAATCCATATTATTAGAGCGATCGGTGTTCAGAAAACACCATTAGGTAATTATATACTCTAGGAGTTTTCTTAGCCAACATCCGCCTCTTTCTATATTTCTATAATTTAAATAAGTTATTTGCGTACTTTCTAACGTTATAAAATATCATAAGTAAATCTGTTTCATTTATTCGGTTATCGGAAGTACAAATATAGTAACATATAGGCCCACGTATATTTATGAACATTATAAAGCGTTTATATTTGAAGCAATGCTTAGAATGTATTAGGTTTACTTCTGTTGTTTTATATAACTTAAGTTAGAAATCTCTCAATTAACATCACTCAATAAAAGAATTGTATTCCAATGGATACCATCCCATTGTGGAATCCTGGGAAACGAGAATGCAGATGCATTACCAAAGAAGGGCAGCACTGCTTCTTACAGACCTGTTACTAAATCTACGTATTACTCTGTGAAAAGATTTATTAAATCTACATACTTAAGACTTCAACAAACAAAATTTGACAACACAATGTCAAGGGAAAAAATGGAACTCTCTGCATCATAATCCACAGTTAATTCCCGATTTACCACGAAAATCGTCCGTAGCTGCATTTAGATTGGCAACAGGCCAAGATTGTTTGGCCAAACACCTGCATAGAATTGGAATATATCAGTCCCCTAACTGCCCATTGTGCAACTCAAACCAAGAAATGGATTCGGAGCACCTCAAAATCTGTGCTTCAGTGGCTGACCATGATAATATCTTTGAAAAATATTGGAGTGCAAGAGGTCAAATGACTTTATTGTCAAATGGCTGGCATTAGAAAACAACAGCAACATACACGTTGGAAAATACTTAATCAACTTTTTTAGTTATATATTACAAAAAGAGGGAAAGTCCGTAATGCACTACGTCCGCCACATCACGAATCTCTCTATATTCCCTGGGAGCTGAATGCCCCCAGTAAGCAAGCTTGTTCTAAGGCAGTAGTGTCAGAGTTGTAAGCTCCGAAACCGGTAGTGGAGCTAGAGACGTCCAGTCGGAGCGTGAACTGGCTTATGTCTGTGGAAGCACCGGAGCACGCAACGAGTTATAGTGGAGCGCTCCGCTCCGTTTAGGCTGTGTCAGACAACGCTGTTCTAAGGCAGCATGCCTGAACTCGCGTTACGGAATGAGCGCTGCGTAGAGTCATGAAATTTCGGCCAGTGTATGGGACCGGTGCTACCCAGCAACGTGATGTGTTTTGGGAGCTATGATAAGTAGCGAAATCCAACTGATTACGGAAATCAACTATAACAGCTGAGGGGATCAGTGAATTTGGGGACCTATGATAGGTAGCGAAATTCGGTTGCGGGAACTAGCTATAACGGCTGGAGAGATCATTAAGGTAACCACACGACTGGTTCAATGATCATTCATCAAGCTGAAATATGTGTACGTGAGGTCAGCAATCTGCTGATCAGCCTTGGTCCTTCATGGGCTGTCGCGCGCAGGATCAATTTTTTAAATTTTAATACAGATATAGGCTAAGTATATAATAAGTAGACTTCCAAATTGAGACACATTATCTCTTAAGTTATAGGCCTATGCACACAGGATACAACAGTGTTTGCAAAGCAACTGGCAAGGCAGTCATCTGCTCTCATAATAGCTATACATACCATGTCAGCTGGAGTTGGTGCAATACGTAATACAGGACACCAAGAGGAAAAAATAATCTTTCGCATAAATATTATGTTGCAGAGAATACGATGCATTATCATTCTGCTTAGGTCTATAAACAGTTCTCTAGAACAATACTATTTAAAATAAATGGTACTTCGTAATAATAATGGTAATAATAATAATAATAATAATAATAATAATAATAATAATAATAATAATAATAATAATAATGGTTCATTATCTAACAAAATATCAGAACATGCATTTATAATGCATATGAAATGTTAAAAGATTGTACTATTAAAAACCATGTAATGTTTAAAATAATAATAATAATAATAATAATAATAATAATAATAATAATAATAATAATACTTCATTATCTAACAAAATATCAGAACATGCATTTATAATGCATATGAAATGTTAAAAGATTGTACTATTAAAAACCATGTAATGTTTAAAATAATAATAATAATAATAATAATAATAATAATAATAATACTTCATTATCTAACAAAATATCAGAACATGCATTTATAATGCATATGAAATGTTAAAAGATTGTACTATTAAAAACCATGTAATGTTTAAAATAATAATAATAATAATAATAATAATAATAATAATAATATCACGAGAAAATCTTCAAGCAAAAATCAAAAAATGAAATAGTGTAAGTTCTTACAGTCAATTACTTAAGAATATTACATGCATTGAACCTTTATGTTATTACATGAAGTAATATTTACAAATTATGACAAACGTTTTCACCAATAAATTTGGCATCTTCAGGTCACATTAAAAACATATTAACATAAAATGGACACTTAAGATAATCCAGTTAAACACAATCGTTAAACATTAAAAAATAGTATAATAGGCAGTCTGAGCAATATGCCATTAAAATACGTGTAGCAGGATGATGTAACCTAGATATTGTGGGATATGCTGATGACACTGTATTAACATAGAAGTGTACATATCGAAGAAAGAAGGTATGACAATCTTCAAGCTTATGCAGGTGCAGTTCCCAAAGTGATGTAAATATGCTACAATATATAGGACGATCGTGTTGCTGTTTATGGACGTATGGAATTAAAGCCCTGTAAAGTATAAAAGGGTATTGTGAAAGAATTTTTTAATAGAAAATTTAGAAAGGAAATCTTTAATCGTCGCGCAAATGTTGCTAGGAATACAATGTAGCCAACATACCTTGCAAATTTGTAATCGCCGCACATCTGTTGCTGGGAATACAATGTAGCCAACATATCTTCCACCAATCAAATTTTTAACACAGACTTAGTAAATAACCCCTAGCCCGCTCACTGGCGCTAGTGTTATGCTCCCAAATTGAACAGCCGACGAGTGGCCATTTGTTTGGTAGAGCTGAATAAGTATGGTTCTTTCGTGTGCTGACTTTAATTACAGCAATGCACACGGATGTAAAGATAAAGAAGGAAGGAATGTTATATTTTACTGGTTAGTTAATCCATAATTTCTGCGACGAATTTTTCTCCATATTATATCCATATATTTTTCTGTCAGAGGAAACTTGAAGCATGAAGAGTCGCATGGAAAGTACAATAGTTTGTCTTCTGTAACATAATATGGAGAAAAATTCGTCGTAGAAATTAAGGATTAACTAACCAGTTAAATATAACAGTCCTTCCTTCTTTATCTTTACATCCGTGTGCATTGCTTCTGAGTAAAGATTAACCGAAAGTGGATAGGTGCAAACCGCAGATACAACTTCTACTCTACAATGAATCATTCAAAATAGTTGTTACCTTTCAAACTACGTTATTACACATTGTTATTATCCTTCATTCACTCCATATCATTCATTTTCTTCAAACAGCTGTTGTTTCAGTGCATACGTGAACAATTATTCACCGAATTTAAAGATACCGAAACTGCATGAATTATAAAATGGTATTTTTTTAATATAATGGTTGAAAGTAATTCTTGTTAGTAATGCATTAATGAAGCATTTTCTTCTACTGCTGCTGCTGCTGCTGTTGTTCCTACTGCTAATAATAATAATAATAATAATAATAATAATAATAATAATAATAATAATAATAATAATTGTGGTGTAGTGGATATTCTTTTACTATCTTCGGGATTGTGGATGGGGTCCTTGGACCCAAGGAGACGAAATAACGTAGAGTAGAATTTCTAAGTTGAGTAAATAAATGTAAGATGGTTTATTCTGGTATATAATCCTGGTACGTCTGTCACAGGATCACAGATGTACCTCACACAAGCAATGATACAGAAAGACATTATTTTCCCCTTTACACTGATATTTATAGACTAACTCTCAAAGTCACCCAAGGATTAGATCAAAGTACAATTCTGATGAAATGATCTCAAAAGTTTCGTGGAGATCTTTCGAGAGTATTCTATCAATAGCTGATGCAACATACCGACTCAGTATCATCATTGTCTGTAATTCAGGGTTCGATATTACGCTGGAAGAATGATTGAATTTCGTAAGAATATATACTAAGTTGAATCTGGTTCTCTTTTTTTTGGTACCTCATTCACAGTAGATTTTATGAATTTTCAGGACGCAACATTGCAAATGGAAATAACCGACCTGAGATACGGCTGTAGGCTTCCTGAAAAGTTCATCAATGCATCAAGTACTGATCTAATAGAAAGTTACAGAGCACTTCCGGACTCACAATTCGCAAAGCTGAAGAAAATTGCTGCAAGAATAATAGCCATGTTTGGAAGTACATACTATAAGCCTGTGAGCAGGCATTTTCTGTTACGAAACTTCTAAAAATTCAACAAGATGGAGAATGAGTGACAATAATCTGAGAAATAGTTTGTGTATATCTGTTGCTAATAATATTCATCCCGACTTCAAGAGCATAGTAAAATAAAAACGAATAAAAAAAGTGTAAGAACAGAAAGGATCAGTCAAAACACCTCGCCTACAGTGACAACAGTACCCCTGTTGGATAGATAACCGCGCACATCATATAAGTTTACCGACATGCCATCTGTACCACATAGTCGTGCGGGTGGCAGGAACGTTGGCATCACTGCTGTATTTGAATTGGAGAGCTGCAGAACAGCGCTTATATCGGTTTGTATTCGACCGGTCACAGAACAACCGGCGAGGGTGAGCATCCGACCGAATATCCGGATTTCAAGCGCTTGTGTCTGATGTCTTGCTGGCTAGACAGAACCACAGATATATAGGACAGAACACCAAGTGCACTTCATCATACAGGAACTCTGATGATATTTTGTAACTAAGAGAACGGAGTAACAATTGAAGGAAATTTACTTTTAAATGTGTTAGCTTCAAATAGGATTATATTTGATTGGACACTTTGGTACATTTATCTTCAACTAATGGACACCGGTAACAACAAAGGAAATAAGCGTAATGCATAGAGGAAGTCTGACATGTAAACAAATACAAGAAGAAAATAAATTACAATTACTTACAAAATAGAAGAGCAAATAAGTAGGCCTACTATTGTAACTTTTGTAACGTTCATACTTCAAACTCAAAATGCTTTGGCTACCTCTGAAAAAGTAGTTGTTAATATAGTCTGTCTTTTAATTAATCCAAGTGGATGAATTATTATTTCACTAATAAATCAATTTTAAGGAAATAAAAAGTTATTAGCGAAAAATAAAAGCACCCTCAAGCTCTAATGATTGCAGCTTCATGATGCGTGCTGTTCAATACCTGGACTGCTGAATAAATGAATGAACGATGAATAAATGAATGAAGGAATTAATTAATTAATCCAATCAATCAATCAAACCGACAGGGAGAGAGGAGGATATATCAATCGAAAGGTACACGATGATAATCGCGTCCTTCCAACGATTCTTGGAACTCAATATTATCTGTCTTTCATGTTCCAGAGCCGTCCACCCGAGAAGCATTTGGACATTCGTTAAACCGAACACTGGACTACTCCGCGAGAAGGAAGAGCTTCGCATACTGTCTACAGCGCCGGGCGTTCAGTAGCAATATATAAATTCTATTTTCCCTCGAAATTATTCAAATCAACTGAAAGCTTGATTTGCATAAAACACGTTACTGTTCGTTAACAGAAAACCACAATTTAAGTCACACAGAGTTTGTGTGCACTCAATGTTGGTTGCTTGACGGTTGTCTGCCCACTTTGAGGTCTGTGGATATAGAGGGGAAAAACTGGATCGGTGTCTGGTAGAGTTCCCGCGTAGCTCAGTTGGTAGAGCGTTGGTACGTTTAACCAAAGGTCCCGGGTTCGATACCCGGCCCCGGAACAATTTTTTCCCTCGAAATTATTCAAATCAACTTTACAGGGAGTTATACCTGAAAGCTTGATTTGCATAATACTGAGTTTGTTTTGAGAACAAACTATAAAATTCGCAAAAATCTAAACAGATTTTTAATATTTTCCGGAAGACACTAAAAAATACAACAGTCACAGATGGATAGTAAATCCATTTTTAGACAATTCCGTTCAACTGGCTAAAATATTATATATATTTATGACTTTTTATTTACGCAAAATAAAATTCTCGTCTGCGATTGATATCAAAACAAAAACGAGAACTCACACTGAACTTGGAAGCGATATCACTTTATGTGTATCGAGTGCAGAGTCCAGATTGAGAGCCACTTTCTGATAAGCAGGCATATTTGTACAATAGTATTATTTTTACTTTAGTGTATAACTAGGTGTCCTCCCATAAAAAAGTGACAACCTTAAAAAAATATATACTATTATATCATTTCTACTAATTCATTCTGTAATAAAATATATTAGGATATTGTAAGAATTGAAAACAAAATTATGGTTTACTTCTATTTTCATTGACTTTATACATAGGTATTTGAAGTTGATGGTCGGTGTATGACGGCTTTAGGAAAAGTCAAATTGGCATACCTATCCAACTTCCCATAACTTACTTACTTACATATGGCTTTTAAGGAACCCGAAGGTTCATTGCCGCCCTCACATAAGCCCGCCATCGGTCCCTATCCTGTGCAAGATTAATCCAGTCTCTATCATCATATCCCACCTCCCTCAAATCCATTTTAATATTATCCTCCCATCTACGTCTCGGCCTCCCTAAAGGTCTTTTTCCCTCCGGTCTCCCAACTAACACTCTATCTGCATTTCTGGATTCGCCCATACGTGCTACATGCCCTGCCCATCTCAAACGTCTGGATTTAATGTTCCTAATTATGTCAGGTGAAGAATACAATGCGTGCAGTTCTGTGTTGTGTAACTTTCTCCATTCTCCTGTAACTTCATCCCGCTTAGCCCCAAATATTTTCCTAAGCACCTTATTCTCAAACACCCTTAACCTATGTTCCTCTCTCAGAGTGAGAGTCCAAGTTTCACAACCATACAGAAGAACCGGTAATATAACTGTTACATAAATTCTAACTTTCAGATTTTTTGACAGCAGACTAGAAGATAAAAGCTTCTCAACCGAATAATAACACGCATTTCCCATATTTATTCTGCGTTTAATTTCCTCCCGAGTGTCATTTATATTTGTTACTGTAGCTCCTAGATATTTGAATTTTTCCACCCCTTCGAAGGATAAATCTCCAATTTTTATATTTCCATTTCGTACAATATTCTGGTCACGAGACATAATCATATACTTTGTCTTTTCGGGATTTACTTCCAAACCGATCGCTTTACTTGCTTCAAGTAAAATTTCCGTGTTTTCCCTAATCGTTTGTGGATTTTCTCCTAACATATTCACGTCATCCGCATAGACAAGAAGCTGATGTAACCCGTTCGATTCCAAACCCTGCCTGTTATCCTGAACTTTCCTAATGGCATATTCTAAAGCGATGTTAAAAAGTAAAGGTGATAGTGCATCTCTCTGCTTTAGCCCGCAGTGACTGTATATTCTAGACTGATTATACTGCTATGTTCACCCATTTTAATTTGGTGATTTTGTGTGCCATACTTTTGTTTTGTGTTTTAGTCTAAGCGTGCATTTTTACTCTGTCAAATCTGTTTGTGTTGTGTTTTCCACAAATAACAACATATAAAGTCAATATCAAGAGGACATAATAATATACGTGTGCAGTAAAATTCCTATTTTGAAGATTTTTAAGCAAAAAAATTTCAGGTTATGACATGCTTATGTTTGCTTTGTCATGTCTGATGCCTGTCAGATTTGTTACTCCATCTCACGTCCGTTACATTATTCAACCCGGAAACTCGGGCACAAAAGAACAGCAATATACCGACTGCGCCACCCAAAATGACTTTTTTTTTACTATTAGTCTCTTAAAGATGATAGAAGAAATGATAGGAAGTGGAAAGTGTTGGTGGAATGAAAGAGGTAAATGGGAGTACGCCGAGAAATACTGTGCAATGTGTATTTTTTTCCACCACAAATTCCATCCAGACCGGAACAGGATAGAAGGCCAGCATGGTAGTACTGTAGCCATAGACGCGGCATTGCAGTTCTAAACAGTGGAATGCAGCCATGTGAACTCTGTGGGTGGAGATCACATAAATTAATATGCAGTGACAAATGAAAGCAATTTCTTTCAATAATATTCATGTTTAAAAAATTGAAGATGAAATCTGGCTTTACACACTAGAGCTCCTAATCTCGTAGTTCACCTGCAGTATCGAGCATTATTCTTCAACAGTGAAATAATAATAATAATATTAGGAGAATAAAATACAATCTGTGTGACAATAGTAACAACATATTTAATCACTTTCAATACATTTTTCAACTTTCTGTCATCCATCAGATTTTAGATCATCCTGCTCTTATGTGTTCTTTAATACACTGTGCTAATACTCTGGGCATCAAACACAATCGGAATTATTATTATTATTATTATTATTATTATTATTATTATTACTATTATTATTATTATACAGTATTATTACTAACAAGATTGCATTAAATTTTGGCATTTCCATGTTTTTGGCCTTCAGAATTCACATAAATGTTTTAACACCGCCTTGTACTTTCCCATACCATACAGCCGTTCTCGAGTTACGAAGCACGGGTCACTTCAACCAATCAGACAGCCTTGTCGTCTACGAGAGGCTTGAAAACATAGGCTTTCTGCTACTCAGCCTGTGAAAAACGACAGTGCAAGTGGCACGGCCTATAATAACAATGAAAACCAAGCCACGATTTTTTCTTCGATTTTGCATTATCTTACTTCGAGTTCAATAGACCTCCTCGAACATCAATATGCAAAGACAATTTTCAAAACCTTATGGCATTCTCAACCGTAGCCCTCAGCAGATTTTCTCAACTCTATGGTGCAAGGATAACCCATGGGTCACATGCGACGAGCGTCAACACTACGTTTTTCCTTCATCTAAGACAGCCGTGGCTAGAACGTGACTCGCGAGACATTGTGGCTCGCAGTGATAGCTGTGCATTTCGCTTTCTTCTAACCTCCACCAACCCCCATCCTCAAACTCACTGGAGTCAAACTCCGTTCCATTTGTATTTGTCTCTGACCTGCGAGTGACATATGTCTCTCTCGAAACCATGTACGAAAGTTCCAGGTAGGATGGGAGGACGCAGTTTTTTGTTGTCAATATGATGAGAATATTAAATGTATGATTTGTTCACAAGTATTACGAGGAAAACGGTTGTATAACATAAAACGGCATTATAACTACATGTTACTGATGAAACATTAAAAGGTTGTGTTATTATTGTTGTTGTTATAATCATCATCATCATCATCATCATCATCATCATCATCATCATCATCTCTGTACGTCGACCCTTTTTCAGCAGATGTACGAATAATGCGGTTAGCGGTTATCTCTTCAATTTTATCTCACAGATTTACAATGTGATGTCAAATGAAAGCTAGATGTAAGGACTTAACAAATATTGACTTTTCAAATCTTTGCCAAAAAATAAATATCCGAAGCTTCGTTCTTTCGCTTGCTCTGTTGAAGCCATATTCGCTACAACTTACGTTTGTGAAAAATTATTTTCAACAATGAAAATAGTAAAAACCAAATTTAGATTACGAGTGACAGACAAATACCTTCGTGATCAACTACGACTGGCAGTAAGTGACATAATTCCTGATGTTGAAACTTTGTCGCAGAGACATTCTGAAGACAGTTAATTTTAGGTTCTGATATTGTTGATTTATTGTTCATTTCTTTCTTCGTTACACGTACTAAACATTAGTTTGTAGTCTTGTACTGTATAAAATTATATTTAAGTGCTTGACGTAAGGAAAATGAAAATCCGTTAATAAGTCAAACAGTTACTTCACTTCCCCTTCGGGTGTCCGCCTAGGTCAGCGGAAGACAGTTTCAGACTGTGTGACGTTTGTGGAGGAAGAGCACTTCCCTCATTTCGTGTGACGTCAGGCGAGAGCACGTAATGCAAAGTTGCCTACATAAACGGCGTTTCTTTGAGTTAAGAAAAGAAATAGCATTATTCATGACTAGTCTAAATCAGCCTGTCCCCGAGTTTTAAGAAAAAACCTGAATTTGTGACTTGGCTTTCCATGCGGATTTAACAGATCACTTAAACGATTTAAATACCTCACTTCAGGGCAAGGGTCTCATCGTAACTGATATATGCTATAAAGTTGAAGCGTTAAAATTGTCATAGGCTCTATGGATAAATCAACTGCTGGCTGGAAACTGTGCATTTTTCAAAGTTATCGCAAGTGCGTGGTCCGGACATGTCTCTCATAAGAATATGTGCAAATTATACAAGATCTTCTTCGCCAGTTGAGTCGAAGTTTCAAGATGTAGAACAGTTTCTACTATATTTCAGCTCTTTGCATCCCCTTCCTAGCAGGTACCAATTGGACTGTTAAATTTACAAAGTGACGATTTGTTGAAGGACAAATATAAACACAACAAGGACTTGGTTGACTTTAACAGGAATTTCTACCAAGCCAGATTCCCGAGATTGTATGCATTTGCTGCACAGGTATTATGTATGTTTGGTTCGTATGGTTGTATGCGAACAATTTTTTCTGTTATGAAACTTGCTAAACCTAAATCAAGAAGTACCTTGTCAGATCACACCCTAACATGCAATCTTAATTACATATTGCCCAGTCATTATGTCCCAATATTGATAAATTAGTTAAAGAAAAAAGAAACAAGAAATGCAGAAAAATGTCAACATAATTAATCGTTCTGTGCCTTCTTCCAAATTACAGAGAAAAGGAAATGTAGTTTGTATGTATTTTTTCATAAAATACAGCAAAGGTTCATTTATTTCTAATTATTTTTAAACGCGTTGTGTGATTGCAGTCATTGTAAATAAAGGCTAGCTTGACGTACAAATGAACGTGCATAATAAAAACTTGTATTATTTTACTATATATTTGTTTCGCCAAATTAACTGAAATGAAATACTACGTGACTATTAGATACAGGAAAGTGTCCATCGTATGAGACTGTCTTTGCTATAGATTGATTTTCGCATAATAGAGCAGAAAATGAATTATTTATAATCGGTACACAAGATGTTCAATTGAGTTAACATTACCATTGGGATATCCAGGCATTTAACTGTGATATTAACGCAGATCACTTTTATTTATCGCCTAAATCACTGCTACCAGCACGCCTAATACCCTCTCCACCCCCCCCCCCCTGCAAACTGCTGTCCACATTTCACAGACCCTGCACAGACGTCGAATGCGAGACGGCAGAGCGGAGAGAGGTGACGTCACAGTGCTGTATCCTGTCCTGGTGTGGCTATGCACGTTGCAGGTTACAGAGTGGCTCGGCGCACGATTGCGTTTTCGCCACCTCTGATCTAAGACAACACGTGACATTAGGACGGGATAAACAGCCTTGCCTAGGCGGGATCTGAAAGTCAGCGAATTCTATTCCATGCTTGAAGTACCGAGCATTAGCTGCTGCGTACACCACGACTAGCCCGGAGAATAAAATAACTTAATCAAAAACAATATTTTGTACATTCTAACTACAGATTTGACCCTTAAGACGCATGTAGCATTCGTCATTCATAGTCGTCTCAATACACATTTCTTAAAAAACTAGTCCACACCTGTGGAGTAACGGTTAGCGCGTCTGGCCGCGAAACCAGGTGGGCCGGGTTCGATTCTCAGTCGAGGCAAGTTACCTGGTTAAGGTTTTTTTCCGGAGTTTTCTCTCAACCCAATATGAGCAAATGCTGGGTAACTTTCGGTGCTGGACCCCGGACTCATTTCACCAGCATTATCACCTTCATTTCATTCAGACGCTAAATAACCTAAGATGTTGATAAAGCATTGTAAAATAGCATAAAAAGAAGCTATTCAATGAATAGCACATAAAATATTATTGCATGACTGTTATTCCGTCGCATGGGAAAACGCAAGTACTAGATAATGCTAGGTTTACACGGCGACAGTTCAGAGCGAGAGAAGATCTAAAGTTTCAGGAGAGCTCTCTAAAGGAGTGTTTACACGGTGACAGAATATAGCTTCTCTAAACCCATTAGCGAGCTCTCATGAGATTTATATAACTCTAAACTCTAATGTTACTCTCCGGACCGTTTATATGGTGCAGACAGTTTAGAGTGTGAGAAAGTGTTACGAGCATATAGAAAAGAACAGGCTGGTCAGTGCGTTTAAAACTATGGCAGAAACATAACGTTTTTCTGCCGCTGTAGTGTGCAGTTCTTCTGAATTGAAAGGAGAAATAGATCTACGTGGGAAAAACCCTGGATATCTCGTGGGAACACGCATGGAACTTACACATCGGACCTGTAATTGGCGAAAAAGACACAACTATGAGGATTGCCATTAGTATAAAGGAAAGGCTGTTGGTCACATTACGCTTCCTAGCAACAGGTTTATACCCTAAACACATTATTTTGTTGTTCTTAACAGAATAAATTATGAATAATAATAATAACAATAATAATAATAATAATAATAATAATAATAATAAATAAACATATGAAAATGGTAGATTACATAGCTCATGTAAAATGTATTAAGTTTCTTTCATTATGTTCGAAAAGGTATGTTACTTGTATGTATGTATGTATTTATTTATTCACACTGCAATGGGTATATACCCGGTGGCAGTGGTAACTAATTACACTCAATAATGACAATAATAAACTTATTAATTAAAAATACAATTAATGATAATACTAATAATTAATAATAATTAATAATATGTTCATATCTGCAGAAGTACCTTTCAACATTACACTCATTTCGCTGCCAACTCACTCACTGCACTGGAACTACGACACATTTCACTGATTCTATCCTGATTTCACTAACACTTCAAAAACATTTCACTGTTCAAATACTTTGCACTGCCACTATAACCTATAAAGCTTCACTGACAGGAACACGTTTCACTTACACAGCACATGGTGTATGAATTGAACAACAGGAAGGCAGTGTCTGAGTTTATAATATGTAATATCTTTTCATATAAAAAATGACAACCATTTATTTTAATATAATTGATACGTGGAAGTTTTGAACTTACGTCTATTGACCATAAAATATTGTACGAAGCATTTAATACGCAACGATGAGCCCTTTAAATGCCCCAAATGTCAATGTCAATAAGTGTTCTGCTACAAATATCTAGAACCGAACGGCGCTCTGAGCGGCGGAATTGCGTCTCTGCATTTACACGGCGAGAGTTTAGAGAAGAGAGGGCTAGAGATTATACTGAGTATAGCTCGTGCGGAACCTGGTGAAACTTGGAGGGAGAGAACAGTATTGTGGTGTGGGATCGACTACCGACCGATGTTATGTGACGAGATGCAAGCGAAACTGAACAAGCGTTACCCCCTCCACTCTTAACCGCCCGTAGAACTGGTTTCTCCATCAAGGTTCACCAGGTTCCTTTCGAGATATATCACCGTGTAAACGGTTTTGAGAGTAGGTATCTCGTTGACTCTAATTAGATATTAGAGAGAATAAATAGAGCGGCCTTGAAAACTGCTCTCGCCGTGTAAATACCCTGGACAAAGAACTCGCATATGCTCTCAACTCTCATTATAGTTATTCTAAATTATTCAACTCAGTTGAACTTTTTCATATACTCTAGCGACAGAAGCAGTATAAATGAAGGCCAAAAACATTGGAGTGTCGAAGACAAGAAGATTGATTGAAGCATATGAATGGGAAAGTTGTTTGTGGAATGTGTTTAACAAGAATTACAAGAATAAGGACCTTGAGAAATCAGGCATTGTCAAAATTAGCTGAGACTGTTGAGGCGTCTGAATTTGGCTTTTAGTTTTGTTAATTCATTGTAATTCGGCGTAATTTTAGCAAGGCCCATTGTTTTAGTTGTTAATTATTTTGTGGGTTTTATTCTTGCTTATTTATTTGCTGGAGGAGGTACAGCGAAAGGTCCATAACCTCCAGTATGTGCGAACTGTAATAATAATAATAATAATAATAATAATAATAATAATAATAATAATAATAATAATAATAATAATAAAATAGTGATAATAATAATATTATATTATTATCATCACTATTATGTTATTATCACTATTGTTTTATTATTATTATATTATTATTATTATTATTATTATTATTATTATTATTATTATTATTATTATTATTATTATTGCTGTGCCATTATCACCATTCACTTGATGTGGAATATTTTCTATATTCCTTTAATATTGTTGATAATGCATCATATTAATAATAATAACGCTCACCTAGTGCATTATAAACAAATCACATAACTGGTACAGTGGGGTCTGTACCGGTATCTGTTAACAAGAATATAGTTATAGTTTAACAAAACGAAATAGCCACAACTATTACACTGTATTAGTAGAGCCATTATAAACACAATATTATAATGAAAGAAGATGAACAATGTCATGTGAAAAACTGTTTTTTTTTTCTTTGAACACTCGGTCTCTTTTAAGGAACTTAAACGCAATCAATCATTTTTCATCGCAAATTGTGCACACTTTTGTTTAAAATTGGAGGTAAATTGAACTTCGGCCCTTGTAGCAAGAATATTTTTTTCCTCCTTAATTTTGGGGTGCACAAAGCATATCTTCTTCTTCTTCTTTTTCTTCTTCTCAAGAACCACTTCTTCAGCTGCATCCGTTGCCTTTCTTTCATCAGGAAGCCTGAAAATTGTCTTTATACAGGGTTCCTACAAAAGACCTTTCCGGTTTCGAACACATGTAATTTACGTGCTATGAATCTGAGGTGGATGAAAATAGTACCAATGGAAAGAGAAACTCCAAACGTTTAGTTTCTTGACTTAAAGATGTTCAATGTGTCCCCCCTCCTTAGTAACACGGCACACATCAAGCCTATAGTCAAGTTCCACGTAGGTACGCGGATTTTCCGATCTTCAGATTCTGAGATTATGTCTGTTCACCTTACCAGAAAGTTGAAAAGTGACGTCGTCAGAAAACACTACGGAACGAATAAATTCATCGTCGTTTTCAATTAAAGTCTACATACTTGTGCAGAAATTTCTTCGTAGCACTTTGTCCTCTGGTATTAGGGCTTGCAGCAACTGTAGTAGGTATGGATGGAGTCGCAACCGCTTGCGAAGAATCGTGCCTTTAAATCTGTGTACCATTAACGGATTTTAGGCCCACTGGGTGGATCTGCACCAAACTTTGTTCAGTAATGCTTTTGCACATTAATAACCGACTGGTTCACATGAAAATTAAGCTGTTCTGCCGTCTATAGCAGCCATTTCGCCTCAACAATGAATAAATTTGTTTATATGCGCTATTATGAGGCGTGTTATCAAGTAGGGAAACAATGTTAACACAACTAAACTCTTTTAGTTTCTCTTATCATTGGTACTATTTTCATGCATCTCTGATTCATAGAATGTAAATTACATGTGTGCCGACTTGAACTATAATTTGCACATTTTTGATCAAGACTATCAACTCCGTCCTTCGTGCAATTATAGTATTCTATATAAATAATGACTCACCGAACAATATTAGTAACGCAAGTGATATGCGCGGTCAGGTTACACAACTGCTGACACACTGCTCAGAAGTTAGATGGGTGATGATGTCATAAAAACGCACTCACCAGCCTATTCTTCTCTAAATGCTCTCTCGCAACACTTTCTCTCACTCTAAACTGACTGCACCATGTAAACGGTCCGGAGAGTAACTTAGAGTTTAGAATTATATAATCTCATGAGAGCTCGCTAATGGGTTTAGAGAAGCTATATTCTGTCACCGTGTAAACACTCCGTTAGATATCTCTCCTGATTCTTCAGAACTTCGCTCTGAACTGTCCCCGTGCAAACGTAGCATGATTATTACTTTAGACCTGTATTTCAAGAGTTATGCGCAAGCTTGTATAATCTCGTACGCAACAGTCGCGAGAGTTAATGAAAAAGTTCAACTTAGCTGACTAATTTAGAGTAGCTATAATGAGAGCTGACAGTATATGTGAGTTCTCTGTTCAGGGTGTTTACACGGCGAGAGCAGTTTTCAAGGCCGCTCTATTTATACTCTCTATTTAGCTATTAGAGTCAACGAGATACCTGCCCTCACAACCGTTTACACGGTGATACTCAGCTATAATATCTAGCTCTCTTCTCTAAAGTGTCGCAGTGTAAACGTAGCATTAGATGTTGTGCTTGCGGTTGCAAACGTTGTCAAAGAACTTAGAGCTCTGGAGGAGAGAACACATAGAAAAAAGAAAGAAGTGTGGGTGAGAAAGTGAAATCCACGTAGAAAAATACAAAAGTGCATCAGAAACAAGATGTTAAAGATATCTGAAAACATAAATTACCTATGAAACCAAAATTCAGAGAATCCCTGATAAAATGAATTACCATCCCTGCACATATAAATAATTGAAAATAGTGAAATGAAATGAAAGATCCTTTATTGGTAATATATTTTTAATCCTACTCAGAGAGATGACATTGGAAGATTCTCGGTCATTTAGCAATTTTCTAGGAATTGATGAGAGTACGTTCAACAAACTTCTAACACGATATAAATCATTTTAGTGCCGTGAAATCAATACGTTCACATTTGGAAACAATTATTATACTTTAATTGTCCGCGTTTCTGTTATAATATAATATAATACGTCTAAACCCCCTCAATAACATATTTTTCATGTTTTTTTTCATCATTAGATGCAAAGAGAAAACCATACTGACTTTTATTAAACTTTTTAGCAAACTAATACTCTCTTGAATGTATAATGGCTACATTCACTAAAATGCGCTCTCAACGTAGAAAGTATCATAAAATTCATACAGTATTTGCAATTCTAAATATATGATCGTGCAAAAATAGTTTACAATACACGTGTGTTAAGTGCGTAACACACTCTACTTCGTCTCGTCTTTCTAACTTTTCTTTGATTCTGTTATAATGCGTCCTTCAAGAGAAGGAAGACAAGAGATGATGCCAAGTCTAAAATCTGGCGATATTTGTCCCGCAAGTAGTGATACTCGCGTATAATTAATAGAATTGTCCTCTTTATGTGTAAGTGTAAGTGTGAAGCAGTATGTGCTAGGTATAGATTTTTGCTCATTTTTTCGGCGATGTATGTAATGGAGGGGGAAAGGAACTAGCCACCCTACTTCATTATCTCCTGGCCTAGTTGCCTCATAAATGGTGTCTTCTTGGTATAATTTGTGAGGTTCAGACTTTTCTTCGGAAAATTGACTAAACAACAATCCTATAATATTGTATTTAATATTTAAAAATGAATTGCAAGTCGGTTATTTTAGCATTATGTAGACAAATATTGCATAATAAAATAAAAATATTAGCTTAAGTCCAAAACATTACCAAACGCGAGTACTAATGTTAGGAGATACAGCGCGAACCCGTAAGGTTTAATGAAAACAGTTATAATAGGCCTATTTATGTTTATTGAAGCAACTCTTCTGTACTAGCTAATACAAAAGTTCCTAGAGTATTTCATAGGAATAAAATATGAATGAGATTAGCTTTGTCACACAATTGCTATTAAATATAGGCTTATATGTTTGCTTTCAAGAATGAAACCTTCCCTAAACTAAGAAAATAATTAACTTTGAACTATTAAACCTTAGTAAGATGTCAAATGACG
The DNA here is from genome assembly GCF_040183065.1 of Periplaneta americana. Lineage (NCBI taxonomy): Eukaryota > Metazoa > Arthropoda > Insecta > Blattodea > Blattidae > Periplaneta > Periplaneta americana. Next base: position 1,844,352 of record NW_027185501.1, on the reverse strand, counting down.
CAAAGTTCATATCGGCAGGTTCTCTAGAAATATATTTCTGTACGAAGCATGCCATGACATTCTGAGGGACTGATAAAAGTCAACAAAGATGCGAATATGAAATCATTCCTTATAGACAGGTCGTATGTAGGCTAGAATTTTTCTCTTAAGATATTGTGAATTTTTTTCAACTCAACAGTAGGATTTTATTCTTCCAACAATAATTCCTTTCTACAATTCACCTTAAACGCTCTCGTCAACAATAGGATTTTCACTCAACACAGTATTCGTTATAGCACTCAACTGACGGCAATGACAATTTACTTGGACTATTACGAACAACAATGAACTGTTAATCTTAACTAATATTTACAAAGCACTATTTACAAATCAGAACTGTCAGTTCTCAGTTCACAGTTCTTCTAGCTCAGTCACTAGAGTTCACAGTATCTCGAACCACAGACCTTCACAGACAGTTCACTGTACTCGAACTCAGGTCCCTCCAACTGCGGTCCACTGCACTCGAACTCAGGTCCCTCCAACTGCGGTACACTGCACTCGAACTCAGGCCTTCGGATGCTGACACAGTCGCAGACGCACACTCGAGTCGACCTCCGGTACACAAGACTGGCTTGCTTGCTTGCTCTGTCTTACTCACTGAATGGCTGAATAAACTGAAAAACTCCTCGCGTTCACTTGCGCGCGTAATTTATAACCACAGCAACGTAACCGAGAAACTTCGAATTCGCGATTTTTCCACTTCGACGGGCTTCTGGAAGAGTCGGGAAGGTCCGTTCCCCATTCACTGCGTAAGTAGTAGCTGCGCGCGCAGCCTCCCCTCGCGTGTAGGCCCTTTCCCCACTTCTCTCCGCCGCGCGCCGTCCCTCCGTGCTCCGCGCGATCTGCTCTCTTGCGGAACGCTGGTCGTGAGTTCGAATCTCACGTCGCTGTCACAATATGTTAAAGATGTGAACAACTTACCACTTTCATTAAATTCTAATTCAATTGCATCTCATATTGCCCTTTTTCCTTACTTACTTGTAATCCTCTAGAATAAATCGTATAAAACTGGAAGTTTCCTTACAATTTATCACAAAACACTATCAAAAAATTCGCGGCGCCAGCGAAAAAAACCGCGCAGGCGGCGAATCTAAATTCAACGCTGCAGATTCGCAGACGTCCGGCGATACTTTCGCGTCGGTGTGGGCACACTCGTATACCGCAATGTACACTGAGGCAGTGGTAAAATTTGCGAAGTAAAAAATTCGCCACCGGTGCGAATATTTCGCTTCGGTGTGGGGAGGCCTTAATACTGGTAAACGAAATCTTGAAAAGAGATGGTCTTGATTCTAGAGCATCAACGTAACTACTTCAAGAAATTTAAAACTCTTCCTAGTCTTGAAACAAATTCAGCACCATAATATACGGTGATAATTAGACCGCGGGATTGGGGGCCCTAATACGGCGATTGCAGTTGACTATGCAGACGGGTATTGAGTATGACGTAAGTCTCTATCGCCTTTCGCCGTACTGTTCCGTACATCGAACTCGAAACATTCAGAGTTTGTTTAGCTGTCATACTGAAGAGTTGCGTGTATGAAATGCCATATTACAATGCCTAAAACAACTCGTTCACGAAGTGCAATACTAAATAATTTAGTCGAACAATTCGGACGCGATATATTTAAGCTATTATAGAAGGAGAAAGTGTTGTATGTGTCGTGTGTACTTTCAGATTATTGCGAACTAAGAAGTACTGTTTTGAAAGGCACTGTAATAGTAAAGCACACAAGAGTCATTCCACGTCAAATCGCACAGCAATAAAACACGACCTTCTCCGAAATGGTCGAATTTTTTTTCATGAATTCCAGACATCAAATAAGGAGACCCGTATTTTTTTTATTTTCACAATTATTAATTATTTGTATAGTTATGAATATTTGAAGTTACGCAAATTATGCGCGCACTATCACATAAACTCGCATGGAACTCTGTGTCTACATATAATTGAGATTTTCGGTTTGGCGCATTTGAAAGACGAAATACAACACTTTTTATTACTTTAGGCCTATCACAAATAAATTAAAAATTTGGCCTATTTTTTTAATCATTTCTTTTTCAAAGCAAAATTACTATATTAAATAGCCAAGTTAAAAATCTGAAAAAAAAAATATAGACTTGTTCGCTGATGTATTATCTGTAAACTACTGCATTTATAAATATGGGATCGGCACCCATACATTTGTAACAATTTATTTTCCGGAGGCATGCACGCGCTCGCGATGCCCAGCTAATGAACTGCTTGCAGCCAAAGGCTAGAAGGCTGCCCGTGGAAATTCCCCGTTGCATCTGATGTCAACATACTAATCATCAAATTATTAATACCTTCAAGAACAGTAAATATCTTATCTAAAATTATTTTATTATTGTCAGCTTAGCTAAGAGGGGAAGTCTTTCACAGTTTATACTGTAATATAGCCAAGTGTTTGATGATAGCAAGCCTGGTTAAGGCAGTAAACTTTATGGCAGTAAACAGATGGCAGGAGAGAAAAATAATCAGTTTGGGTTTGAATTTCGCGCAGTGACGTGACTTCTATACAACACGAGTGATGGTAAAGATCGCGTAATATATAACAAGTGTTTAAATCCATTTACCTTGCTAATCACGCTTTTAAAAAGAAAAATACACTAAGACGCGTAAGTCGCGACTTATTGATAAAGCTCAATTTAAAGGAGTCTTTGAGTGTGCAAATATGTGATTTGTTCCGTAAAAATCAATCAATTTCCGCATAGGTCAGGTGAAATTATATGTGAAGCCGGTAGTTCTTGTGATATTAATAAACATGAATCAAATGAAAGTTCGGACAGAGAAAGTGATTATCCCAGTACTTCTTCTAGCAGTTCTATGGATACAGTGCTAGAAATCAGTAATATTGAGGAATTAAACAAGGGTTTGATGTCAATAGAATCCCCTATCGAGAAAAGAAAGATACAACAAAACGATACCCCCGTGAAAAGTTTCAAAAGTAAAAGTCTCCCTAGCATGTTAAGTTTTTCATGTAGAAGATGCATCATCATCCATTCAAAAGTCAGCCATATTTTATTTTTGACGGAATGCAAAGAAAGGTACAACCTGAAAATTACATAGTTATTGCAGACTTTTCTGAAAATTATTCATTTGTAATACAAGATTCAATAAAAGGTGTGCATTGGAACATATGCCAAGCCACAATATACAATACAATTTTAATTTTACTTCCTACTTTATTTTATTTTATATTCTCTTATAGGCATATTAATATTATATCTGAACTGTGACCGAACACGAGCGCTGCTCATTCGGTCTCAAATTTTGTTAACACTATTGCAATTCCTTTTTTATATTGATTGTAGGGGAGAGTCGGGTAGTATCGGACATCGGGTAATATCGGACAATGAGTTTCTTTCATCTACCACACGATGATATTACCTGATTGACATGGTTACGTTTCTGTGATGTCGCATAGAGAAACGTAACCATGTCATTCAGGTACTACCATATGATGGTAGATGAAAGAAACGCACTGTCCGATACTACCCGATGTCCGATACTATCCGACTCTCCCCTATTATTTTATTTCTATTTCTCTTGTTTGTAATTATATTCTTTATTCTGTATATTTAAATAAATAAATAAATAAATAAATAAATAAATAAATAAATAAATAAATAAATAAATAAATCCTTTAGTAGTATATTTCAAAGGAGATACAGAAATTCGTTACAAAAGTAATGTCATCTGAGAAACCATGAAACTTGACACCGATCCCTTTCACTTTTTTCAATCCGAAGCAATCAGTTTCTTAAAGCAAGAATTCAACGATATGAAAAAATCACCTACTTTTCCAATGGATCAAGTTCACAATACAAAAAAAAAACGAATTTTAAAAATAATTGCTTACATAAAGACAATTATGGAATTAGTGCTTAATGACACTTCTTTGCAATGTCGCATGGTAAAGGTCCATGTGTTGGCATTGGAGATACTGTTAAAAGACTTGCCACGAGAGTTAGCCTATACAAGATCCTATAACACAAAAAAAAAACTGATTAGTCACAAAAAACATTTCTAACGTGTCATTTATATTTTGTCCATTCAATAAGCACAAAAACCACACTGAAAATTTGCAGGCCAGATACCATAATCTAAAACCAATAACTGGTACATTAAAATTATATTCTTTCATTCCGTTGTCAAAAACTGAAGATTTAGTAAAACAATTTTCTTTCAAGAAAGAAGGTAGGCGAATGAAAATTTAAAGTATTGTGACAGCGACGTGAGAATCGAACTCACGACCAGCGTCCCGCAAGAAAGCAGATCGCACAGGCTCCACGGAACATTGAATGACGTCGCGCGGTGGAGAGAAGAGAGAGGGTGTATTACGTCACGCGACGAGTCCGCGCGCGCAGCTGCTTACGGAGGGAAGGGGGAACGGACCTTCCCGGCCCTTCCAGAAATGTCGATGTAGAGATATTGAGATAATTCTCTACACACCTGTAGAAGGTTCTCGCAACTATGATTTTGCTATAAAAGAGCAGGCGCCAGCGAACTAGACAGAGTTTTCAGTTACTCCGTCAGTGAGTAAGCCAGAGCAAGCAAGCCAGAGTTCGACTCGAGTGTGCGTCCGCATCTGCGTCAGCATCCGAAGGCCTGAGTTCGAGTGCAGTGGACCGCAGTTGGAGGGACCTGAGTTCGAGTGCAGTGGACCGCAGTTGGAGGGACCCGAGTTCGAGTACAGTGAACTGTGTCTGAAGGTCTGTGGTTCGAGATACTGTGAACTCGAGTGACTGAGATACAAGAACTGTGAACTGAGAACTGGTAGTTCTGATTTGTAAATAGTGCTTTGTAAATATTAGTTCAGATTAACAGTTCATTGTTGTGCGTAATAATCCAAGTAAACTGTCATTGTCGTCGGTGGAGTGCTATAACGAATACTGTGTTGAGTGAAGATCCAATTGTTGCCGAGAGCGTTTAAGGCGAATTGTAGAAAGGAATTATTGTTGTGAGGAATAAATTACATTGTTGTAACTAATAAAATTTACACTGGTGTCAGAAGTGGGATATTATCGACAATGGAGAACCTACAGCAGATCCTGCAAGCCATCGCAGAAATGAAAGCAGAAATGAACATGCACATTAGTGAAGTAAAAGATAACATGAACAAGCACATCAGTGAGGTTAAGAACGACATAAGTGATGTGAAAACGGAGATGAAAAGTGACATAAGTGAAGTGAAGGGCGACATAAGTGAAGTGAAAACAGAGATGAAAAGTGACATAAGCGGAGTGAAAGGCGACATAAGCGGAGTGAAAGATGACGTCACTACGCAAATTGAAAGCGTTTCAGCCCACGTAGATGGAATTGTCGCCATCGTGAAAGACGAACTCAAAGCCGACCTTGACAACCTAAACAAGAATTTTACAACTATAAACGAGGCAGTAACCGAATTGAGGCAGGAGGTAGACCATTTCGACGGCAAAATCCGCGATCTCGAGCGCCGTCAAGAGCAGACGAGCGAATTGCTGGACAAGACGAGTGAGGTGATGGAAAAACATGCTGAAGAAAACAAGCACATCCTCGCGTTGGTGGATCGCCAGGCTAGAGAACATAAACAGATAGTTGCCGAGGAGGTTCGACGTGCCATGCAAGAAGCGGCCACAGAGTTGAGGACTCCATATAGTGCCCCTGCGGAACCATCGGCTTCAGCCAGACATCACAACGTCAAGACGCCGAAGTTCGACGGTACGACGTCTTGGGCGATATTCCGTCGCCAGTTCGAGGCCATCGCAGAGCACAATGGGTGGACGGCAGCAGAGAAAACTACTCAGCTGCTGGCCGCGCTTCAGGGACAGGCGTCGGAGATTCTTCACAGCGTTCCAGAAGATGGGACAGCCGCTGAGATAATGGCGGCCTTGGAGGGACGTTATGGTGACCATCAACTTGCGGCAGCGTTCAGGACCCAACTGAAAACGAGGGTCCAACAGTCAGGCGAGTCCCTGCAAGAATTCGCGATGGCGGTGGAACAACTGGCCCATAAGGCGCTCAGGGGCCTACCTAATGACTTCATCGCTGGAGAGGCGGCCTACACCTTCGGCAGCGGAGTTCGAGACCCGGAAATAAAGCAACAGCTACTCCTGGCAGAGCATCGCACCATCAATGCAGCTCTGGCAGCGGCCCTCAGGATGGAGGCAGCCAAGTTGACGGCGAACGTCTCGGCATCGCACCGGATTAGGAGCGTCGCGGCGGCCGACGTCGAGGAACGTCAACCGAAATCACCCGAGCGACGAAGACGAGGAGTGCCCACCTGCTGGTCCTGCGGCGAGCCTGGACACCTGAGGAGGGACTGTGACCGATCTGGTCACAAACAGGAAAACTAAAAGGGGCCGATGCGACGAGGGGCACGTCGGCGCCGTCATCACCATCCCCTCGGCTGATCTTGAAGACGGTTAACAGAAGATGCGACGATGGGCTGATTGCTGACGGATGGATAAGAGGCCGCCCATGCAGAGTACTGGTAGACACCGGGGCGTCGCTCACTATCGCCAGACCGGAAGTCGTGCGTGGCCTACCTGGGAGGACGCCGCTGCGCCGGTATGAGCTACGTACTGCCTCAGGCGAGAACCTGCCCATCCAAAAGGAGGTTTTCCTGGATCTGACATTGGGAAAGAGGAGACTGGAGATGTGGGTGTTCGTCGCCAACATCACTGAAGACGTCATCCTGGGACTCGACGCCATGCGGATCTTCGATGCAACGGTGGACGTCAGGCGCCGTATCCTGCGTTTTGGTCAGGATGAAGTGTTCCTGAGGGACGTCGAAGACCAACCCATGGCCAGCAGACTCACCCTGGAGAATCATGTGACAATCCCGGCAGGCTGCGAGATGGTGGTGACGGCAAGACTGGACGGACAACCTAAGAGAAACCTGCTCCTCGATTCGCAAACAACTCCGATAGATGGGGTTTATGTGGCCAGATCCCTACTCCCGAATCAGAAGGTGGTCCCGGTGAGGGTCCTGAATGTCACCAATCGGGACAAGGAGGTGCCTAGTGAAACTGTACTAGGTAACGTCGAGCCGGTGGTGTCTGTGACGTCGTTGGCAGAAAACGAGGAGTGTCACCGACCACGTCCAGATTTAGACCCATCACTGAAAGAGCTGGCTCGAGAATTGCCGGCAAATTTAAGCAAAAGAGAAAGAAGACAAGTCCACGATCTACTGACAGAGTTTCAGGACGTGTTCAGTCTGTCTGAAAACGACTACGGGAGAACGGAGAAAGTTCAGCACCGCATTGACACCGGAAATGCTCGCCCAATCAGACAACCTCCTCGACGCGTCCCTCTAGCTAAACAGAGGGAGATTGACAGCCAACTGGAGGGCATGAAAGCAAGAGGGGTCATCGAGGAATCCGACAGCCCTTGGTCATCACCTGTAGTGCTGGTGAAGAAGAAGAATGGGGACCTGCGTTTCTGCGTGGACTACAGAAGACTGAATGACGTCACCAGGAAAGACTGCTTTCCCCTCCCACGAATTGACGACACCTTGGACACCCTGGCCGGAGCAGAGTGGTTCTCGACGTTGGATCTCAAGTCAGGATACTGGCAGGTGGCGCTACATCCTGAGGACAAGGAGAAAACGGCATTCTCTACAGGCCAGGGACTATGGCAGTTCACCGTTATGCCGTTCGGCCTCTGCAACGCCCCGGCTACATTCCAGAGACTAATGGAGTCTGTAATGAGAGGCCTGACATACGACACCTGTTTGCTGTACCTTGATGACGTCATCGTGGTGGGCAAGACTTTCGGCGAACAGCTGTTGAACCTGAGGAAAGTGTTCGAGAGACTGCGACAAGCCAGACTGAAGTTGAACCCGAAGAAATGTCATCTATTCCAGAAGAAGGTCAACTACTTGGGACACGTAGTAGGGACCAACGGAGTGGCCACGGACCCGGAGAAGCTACAAGCCGTCAGAGGATGGCCGAGACCGAGGGACAAGCAGGAGCTGCGCCGCTTTCTCGGCCTCTGCACTTATTACAGAAGGTTCGTAGCTGGGTACGCCAACATCGCTAAGCCTCTAACCCAGCTGACCGAGGAGAAACGACAATTCCAGTGGACAGACGAGGCGGAGTCATCCTTCCAGTCGCTGAAAGAGGCGCTCTGCACTGCTCCTGTACTGGGATATCCCATCCCTGGAAGGAAGTTCACGCTCGACACTGACGCTAGCAACGTAGGCATCGGCGGAGTACTCTCTCAGGAACAGGACGGGCAAGAGAGGGTGATTGCCTACTTCAGCCGAACACTATCCAAGGCTGAGAGAAACTACTGTGTGACGCGTAGAGAACTTCTTGCCATTGTGGAAGCCCTGAAGCACTTCCACAAATATTTGTATGGCCAGGAATTCCATCTGAGGACAGACCATTCTGCACTCACTTGGCTATTGGGCTTCAAGAATCTGGAGGGGCAGACCGCCCGTTGGGTTCAACGTCTGCAGGAGTACAACTTCACCTCTGAACACCGACAAGGGAAGAAACATTCCAACGCTGATGCCCTGTCACGACGTCCGTGCCCGGATGGCTGCAAACACTGCCTGAAAGTAGAAGAGCGGGATGGCGCCCACGCAATCCGAGCAATTGCCGCCCAGCCAAGCCCAGGATGGGATAACGCCGCCATAAGGAGGGAGCAGCTGGAGGACCCAAACATTGGACAGCTACTGCGTGATGTGGAGTCCGGCCAGAGACCAGTATGGGCCGATATCGCCAACCGTAGCACCACTTACAAGAGCTACTGGGCCCAGTGGGAATCCTTCACTGTCAAGGACGGTATCCTGAAGAGGATTTGGGAGTCGGCCGATGGAAGGACCCGCATAGAACAACTTGTCCTGCCCAGGAGCAAGGTGAAGGAAGTGCTGGAGGAGACTCATGCTGGAGTGACTGGAGGCCACCTGGGAGCCAACAGGACGCTGGACAAGTTAAGGCAGAGGTTCTATTGGTTGCATCAGAGAACCGACACGGAACAATGGTGCCGAAGATGCGACACCTGTGCAGCCAGTCGCGGACCAAGGACCCGCAGCAGGGGAGCCATGCAGCAGTACAACGTGGGAGCTCCTTTTGAGAGGATCGCCATCGACGTTGCTGGACCGTTCCCGGTCACGGATCGCGGGAACCGCTACCTGTTAGTAGCCATGGATTACTTCACAAAATGGCCAGAGGTGTACGCGATTCCTAACCAAGAGGCTTCGACGGTGGCCGACGCGCTGCTTGACAACTTCATCTGCCGATTCGGGGTGCCCCGGGAATTGCATAGCGATCAGGGGCGCAACTTCGAATCCAACCTAATGGGAGAATTGCTCGAGCGTCTGGGGGTGCATAAAACCAGGACCACTCCCCTCCACCCACAGTCCGATGGTATGGTGGAACGCTACATCAAAACCTTGGAAGAGCATCTGCGGAAGGTGGTGTCCAACCATCAACGAGACTGGGATGCCAGAGTCCCACTGTTCCTCTTGGCCTACAGAGCTTCGGTCCACGATACAACAGGGATGACACCGGCAAACATGGTCTTCGGGAGAGAGCTGCGCCTGCCCTGTGATCTGCTGTTTGGCACGCCACCCAGCGCCGACCAGCCAGCAACTGACTATGTGGCAGAACTCACCGAGAAGTTGAATGGAGTTCACCAACTGGCCAGAGAGCACCTCAAAATGGCCAGCGACAGGATGAAGGTGCGCTACGACAGATTGGCCAACTCTGCAGGATTCCAGGAGGGCGACCGGGTGTGGCTGTATCGACCTACCAGGACCAAAGGGAAATCACCAAAGCTGCAGCGTGCCTGGGATGGACCATACCGCGTGGTGACCCGGATCAACGACGTGGTGTACCGGATCCAGCGACAACCTCGAGGGAAGATGATGGTGGTGCATCTGGACCGATTAGCAGCCTACCAAGGGACTGCCCGGGACGAGCAGCCCTAAGGAGGGGGCAATGTGACAGCGACGTGAGAATCGAACTCACGACCAGCGTCCCGCAAGAAAGCAGATCGCACAGGCTCCACGGAACATTGAATGACGTCGCGCGGTGGAGAGAAGAGAGAGGGTGTATTACGTCACGCGACGAGTCCGCGCGCGCAGCTGCTTACGGAGGGAAGGGGGAACGGACCTTCCCGGCCCTTCCAGAAATGTCGATGTAGAGATATTGAGATAATTCTCTACACACCTGTAGAAGGTTTTCGCAACTATGATTTTGCTATAAAAGAGCAGGCGCCAGCGAACTAGACAGAGTTTTCAGTTACTCCGTCAGTGAGTAAGCCAGAGCAAGCAAGCCAGAGTTCGACTCGAGTGTGCGTCCGCATCTGCGTCAGCATCCGAAGGCCTGAGTTCGAGTGCAGTGGACCGCAGTTGGAGGGACCTGAGTTCGAGTGCAGTGGACCGCAGTTGGAGGGACCCGAGTTCGAGTACAGTGAATTGTGTCTGAAGGTCTGTGGTTCGAGATACTGTGAACTCGAGTGACTGAGATACAAGAACTGTGAACTGAGAACTGGTAGTTCTGATTTGTAAATAGTGCTTTGTAAATATTAGTTCAGATTAACAGTTCATTGTTGTGCGTAATAATCCAAGTAAACTGTCATTGTCGTCGGTGGAGTGCTATAACGAATACTGTGTTGAGTGAAGATCCAATTGTTGCCGAGAGCGTTTAAGGCGAATTGTAGAAAGGAATTATTGTTGTGAGGAATAAATTACATTGTTGTTACCAATAAAAATCACAGTATGAATGAAAAGAAACATTTGAGAAGCATAATGTACAATTATTTGAAGATATCATAATAAGTAAATTAGCAGTGTTTCCTCGAGTAACTTGATCCCTACTGGGTGTAATGTTGCAACGTTCAGTCAATTATCCAGCGCCGATAAACCTCCCAGCGCGCTTTAACGCTTCCCGTCCACTGCTGCTGCGCCGACCGCTACACATTCTGTCATAAGTAATTAAATTTCCATTAAACTATTGAAGATCCCATTCTGTTTTTTTCTGTAATTATTAAGAATACTTCAGTGCACCTAGTAGGCATTTTTTTTAGATTTTAATAGGGTTATTTCACATTGATGTATATGTTTTAAAAATTGAATTATAAAAACATATTTGAAATAATTATATTAAAACTAGTTAGTAAATATTTAATAAAAGACAGTACTTTAAGCTTTTAAATGCATTTTTCAAAAAAATTTTAACATCAATATCGTCAGAAATATGACGCTTTAAATGTTGCATTGTGCGACATTTTTAACGAATTTTAACATGTAATATTTTAAAAACATGTGGACTTAGGAGGAAATAAAAATACTCTTGTTGGTTTATGAGACCCATAGAGTTGGTAAAAAAAATATAAACGCAATCAGAAATATGAAGGTCAAAATTTGTATAATTTTGTGCGATTTGACGTGGAATGACTCACAAGGAAAATATTGAACGCAATTCAAACAAGACCAATCGAGTCCAAATAATCGGTCACAATTCAATATGGGTTTATTTGACATGTTGGTACACACAAACATTCCATTCAGAACTTTGGACAATCCCACTTTAGATCATTTCTGGAAAAATACACAAATCAACATATTCCAGGAGAAGCAAAAATACGTAAAGAATATTTACCAATTACCGACACGTACCAGAATACGATTGGCAAAATTCGAGAAAGAATGAACGATTAGAAAATATATGGGATTCAGCTGACAGACGTACGTGTCAGATATGTGGCAAATGTGGTGGTCGGTAAACTTTCCGAGAACTCTGCAGGGAAAAAATTTGTGCTAACTTCAGAGAAATTGGAAAAGGTAAACCATGCAACTATTGTCCAATTTTTTATAAGACTATGCGCCTTTTATAGACGGAAAGGATTAAATATGATAATGTACTTCTTTTCGTCATTGATGCAGCTTCATATATTATTAAGGCAGAAAGCAACTTAAAGAGCGGTATTCCAACATGGGGCATTCAACTTGTCTGGCGCACAAACTGCATAGAGTTGCTGGAGCTATTCCTGCTTTATATAGCGATGTGGACTGTTTTATAGCGCATGTGAAAAAAAATTCTCAAAGCCCCTTCAAGAATATTAAAATTTCAAGAAATTACACCAGATCTCTCCCTTCCACCTTAATCCGTAGTTACAGGATGGGGCACCTGGCTTGAAGCTGCCTTATGTTTCGCAGAACATTACAATAGTTATTCATGCTTTAGATGGCAAAGATTCAGCTGCCATCACAACAGCAAAATCCCTGATTTCAGAAAATATGCACCAAAATCTACAATTCATAAAGACCAATTACGGAAACTTGCCACAAGTTATAACTCAACTGGAAACGTCTGGTCTACAAATGTATTAAATTAACTGAGAAAGTATCGGAAATAATTAACAAGGTACACCAAGAACTGCATCCTGATAAGGTAAATGACAAATTAGGTAGTGAAATAAAAAATTAACGGCAATGCAGTGCTGAATAGTTTGGTGAAAAATCAGGACAAAAACTTAAATGAAAATGTAAACCTTTTCACGTACGCTTCATTAACCTCATGCGATGTCGAAAGAAGCTTTTCGCAGTACAAACATATTCTAACTGATAAACGCTGAAGTTTCTCCTTTGACAATCTACGTTGTACATTGTAATTCCTTATTGTAAAGAAAACGATTCCGTCAATATCGCATCAATTAGGTAAGTACGAAATGTATGATTATTGTATGTATGCAATTCATATACTCAAGCCTGTACGTCTGAAGCACGCACAGTGAGTTGCTTACCTGAGAGTTCAGTACACTCGCCACGGAACGCTCCAGTCATACTTAACTGGACGGTGAAGGGCCAGCACTCCCGCGGTTTAGTGATAATGTGTACGTTACGGCACATACTTCAATCGAACGCAAAGAAACCACACAGGCGAAATACTGTAAGCTAGGAAGTCGCTGTGTAGAGATGGCGTTGATATCAGGTTACCAGAAGAAGGCTCTGCCAATAGACATACGAATTCACGGGCTGTTTCAAAAGTCATTAAACTCGAAATATTAACAACTGAAATGTTACATTACATCAATTGTCTATCATTTGATCGCCAATGATCAGAATAATGTCAATATCTTTTAGTATGTGTACGGATATCAGAGTGAATAGAGAAATATAGAAGTACTAGCGGATACATGCCTGGTATAGGTTGCACAAAATTAACAACCCGACTTCTTACTCACTGGCAGAATTATCTTAGCGGCAATTTAAAATTTATCATAATGAGATGTCTAGCCCAGTCACCTGTACCTGCTTATCACGGAATTCTATTACGTCACAGGAGTAATTCGCCTGCCTGCCACGCACACTCATGTCACTGTCGACTTAGACAGTATGTGCGCATAATAACAATGAAGCAATAAAGTTATAATTAACTTAACATGGTAAAGTAAACAACTTTCGACGTTAATACGTCTATAATTTCGGTCCAGTAGTAGGAGGCCATTCCAGAATGTCGACTAACACATTTTCAGGTCATCTTTGTCGCGCCTATAATTCGTGAACTACAAGACATATTCCAATAAGGTAACCGGCGATCGATAGCCGAAGAATCAATGTATCCAACATGATCTTAAGTTTGAGAGAGTGACGTCATCTAGCAATACGCGGAAGGAACGAAATTGAGGCAAGAATTGTCGGATCGCACGGCTACCGAGGCAGTGTAACTCGAGAATGCCAAGTGGTAGGACATTCGCAGTGATGTCAAGCTAATTGTAACACAGCAGGTTAGAATAACAGTTCAGCCATCGGCGTAGTTCAGTGGCTAAAGCGCCTGCCTACCCATCAGGAATTGCGCTAGGGCACGGGTTCGGTTCCTGCTTGGACTGATTACCTGATTGATTTTTTTTCTGACGTTTTCACCAACCGTAAAGTAAATGTCAAGGATATAAACTCCGGAAACTGTAAGCCCTATCCCTTAAGTAAGAAAATCTAAACCCCCTGGGCGTAGAAGCAAACAGCGGACGTCGTATCGCCCCTCACGACGCGATGGCAACGTCCTTGTTAACCTATAGATCTAGCTTACTGATGCCGATAACACAAATTTTATTATTAATGGTACAAATCTTATAACTTCATCTTACAACTGCGAATATGTCGAATAAATGCTTTCAATGTGACCAAGTCTGAAGAAGAAATTAAGCTTGAAATCTCACAACTTACATTACGGCCATGTATAGATCCAGAAGGTATTACTCCAATACATCTTGCACCAATCAAATTTGTAATAGCCGCGCAAATGTTGCTGGGAATAAAATGTACCCAACAAACCTTGCATCAATGAAATTTGTAATCGCCGCGAAAGTGTTGCTGGGAATAAATTGTAGCCCACTTATATTGCACCAATCAAATATTAAGTCGCGGGGCAAGTTTTGCTGAGAAGTCAATGTATCCAACAAACCTTGCACCAATCATATTAAGTAATCGCCACGCAGGTGTTGCTTGAAATACAATGTAACCAACATTCCTTGCAACAATCAAATTTGTTATCGACGCGCAAGTGTGGCTGGGAATAAAATGTAACCAACATATATTGCACTAATCAAATTTGTAGTCTCCGCGCAAGTGTTTCTGGGAATTCAATATAATAATTATCCAACAAACACCAATCAAATTAAGTAATCGCCACGCAGGTGTTGCTGGGAATACAATACCTAGCACCAATGAGATTTGTAATCGGCTCGCAAGTGTTGCTGGGAATAAAATGTAGTCAACATACATGGCAAGAATCAAATATTGCTGTGTCAGTGTTGCTGCGAATTCAATATATCGAACAAAGCTTGCATCAACCAAATTTGTAATAGCCGCGCAAATATTCCTGTGAATACAATTACTGCTAGTTTCTCTAGGGTTGTTGTTGTCTGAATGCGTACTTCACTTATGGCAAAGAGGAAGAGAAGGCTTCGTGGCATTAACTGTACCGGAATAAATAAATAGGTAGATAGATGGATAAATAAATAAATAATTAAATAAATAAATAATAAGGTAGATACGTAAGTAAGTAGATAAGTAGACAGAAGGCAGACAGATAAATAAGTTAATACATAAATAAACAAATATACAAATAAATAAGCAGGTAAATAAGTTAATAAAAGAATTAATAAATGTACAAGCAAATATACAAATAAATAAATAAATTCAAAACTAAGTAAATAAGTAAATATAAATAAATAAAATACTAGTGGCTTGTGCAGCCAATGCTGCAAAGTAAGTTCATTAGACGTTCAAATAAAATTTTTTCAGATTTATTTTCAATGAAAAATACCAGCCATTTTGAAAGTTATTTGCTTCCATAATAATGAAACATAGTCCCTCTAAATGGTTTTTATGCCAAATACGTTTTCATGAACCTGTGTATCCTATGTATCTGGAGTTTCAACGAGAAAACGCAAGTAACAATGTCAGGGCGATCAGTGGGTTTTTCATATGGGAGTGAAGTAATAGCTATTTGGGGTCATTGTCGATTGTAAAAGTCAGGTTTGCTATGCTTTCGAACAATGGCGTTTTGGTATAGCTGCTGCATGTGGAGCTTGAAATGTAGAGGGAAAAATCACTTTATCCTGTTAAGAGATCTTGCTGAAATGATCGAGAGACTGCAAAATCTTGTAGGCCTCTTATTTTATCAGTAAGTAATACCGTCTTTCCTTAGGAACTGTAATTTTTGCGGTTTCTCGAGCCAATACCGAAGAGAATGGCGCATATAAATATCTACACCACACTGCCATTAAATATATGAAAAAGACCCAACCCCACTTGATTAATAACTATAAAAATATTTTATTTTTAATAAAAATATTATTACCTTAAGTAAATTATAGAAATGAAGATCTAATTTAACACATTCTCTATATGTACTTATATAAGCCCAAAACGTTTTCACTTTGATATCATCAGTATAACATTAATATGTATAATTAATGAAGAACAGTCACATCATGGCATTAATTATAATAATATTTCATTTCTAATGGTAATAATGTCATCAAACTACTTCAAGTTTTGTAGATATCAATATCCAATACACAGCTGTAATCAGGAAATTACACACCGCAGAATCAGACCAGTAAATTATTTTTTAGTAAGTCTTGAAATTTTTAATAACCAATTGAATTTTAACTCGTCAGCAATCCTGCAGGTCCTGGCCTTCGTGTAATAGCTATTGTTTATTGTAGTGTGTGATTTGTTTTATTCTGAAATGACGGCCGTGCTGAAATGCAATTAGTTCTCAAAACTGAAGAAAGATGGATCTTGGAAAATAATGTAGGAAAATTGATATTTCACTGAAAACTACTATTTTCCTGAAAAACTTTGGGTTTCAAGCTTCAATATGAGGGGTGATTTATTAAAATCCGTTCAGCCGTTTTCCCGTAATTTCCATTACCAGTTCAAATTATATATATAGAAGATGAATAGCGCAAGTTCATACTGAAAAGATATTATAATAAAAAAAATACAGTTTATATACTCGAAACTTTGTAGACCTACATGAGATATGAAGCAGTTCACAATTGCCTAATAAAAATGCGTCGATATTTCGCTCATTGTGTCTCAGTAGCTAACAATATAGCACATTATACTGAAATAGCCATTTAAATTTCCTTGTAGGCCTATATCGGACGACAATTGTGGTCCTTTATTCTAAACTCGTTTTGGTGTATCATCGTTGTAACGGAGATTCCGTTGTACCGAAACTTTTCGGTTGTTGCCGAAGAAAGTATGTTCCTAGTTTTTGTGTGAATTCGCCCATGGGTTGACCAGTTGCCCTCATTTGCAGCCGATGATGGGGGTACATTCAGAAGTTTAAATGCCAGAGAACTTTTCGGTTTTTGGTACACAATCCCTTCCACGAGGTAGAAGGTGAGACACGTTGAGCAGCAACCCAAAAATTGTCTCGTGAAAAATTGCCTTTGCTTTCTTTAAATTCGGCTAAGTTAGCATAGTTATGCCACTGTCATGGCCGAGCACGTTGCTACATCAGTGACGTAGTCGAATGCTTCGTTCTCCTGATTTGCAATCCGTGGATCCAAAAAGTTCTCTGCAGCATGAACGGGCTTACATGTGAATTCCTTTCTGTTCTTAATTGCAGCCTTTATAATTAACTGATCGGACGGAGAGAACATTGAGCTATGTCATAGTACTAGATCGGCTGATTTGAAATTTGAGCGAATTGCTCGTGGACATCAGACAAAACAGCATTATCTGCGTCAACAGCGTTAATAGCTGCAGACAAGGGTTCTTTCAGACAGGTTCTACTGTAGAAGCATCTTACTACTTGAAGCAAATAGCTAATTCTCAATTTGAGACAAGTCGCCTGATGTTTATGCACAACGGAGAACGTTACGGTATACAAAATTGCGTCGTTTTATACGTGTTATACCATGTTTAATACTGTGTCATATAATGCTAGTTGATATTATAGGGTATTTTTACAAGTGTAGCCCTACCTATTACATTAAGTTAACATTGCGAATACACCTTCTATTTGCTCACTGTTTTCTATTAGTTCACTGTGCCTCTTTCTGCCTAGCTATATCATCAGTTTGCTGGTACTGCCGTCAGTTATCTTGTTTCAGGTATCTTTTTCCTTCTCCCTCGGTGCAAGTGTCCCATCCTCTCTGCAGTTGGTCCACCGTAAGCCGCTACTGCCTGTGCGCATCTCCGCACCTGTTCTCGACTACTCTGGTACGCCCCTGCACATCATACCGCGGCTGCATAGATTCTATTCCTGGCATCAGGATTTGGATTACTGTAGGATGCATTTATACTCTATCTATTGAGTATCTATAATAAATCACTGGCCATGCGTCTAACTTCATCTTATGACATTTTCAGGTTGAAATATATGAAACTGGCTGTGGAAGTGTTACTCCTACTGCGAGGGTTGGAACAAATTACTGTTGTAAGAGAGATATTGCACTGTTGCATGCAAATATTTACTTATAGCCCTATATCTGCAGTGCTGGGAAAAGGGACATAAGTCAGCTTCCACAAACCTTTTTTAATAATTTATTGACAACTTACGGAACATCTGCTCGCTTGGAAAAAGAGACATAGGCTAAGTATTTCTCCCGTTACAATAATTCATACAGGAAGAAATAAAATCGGCATAAACCAGTGTGAGTTGTCAATAAATTATCAAAAAAGGTTTGTGAAAAAAAAACTGACTTATGTCACTTTTCCCAAGCACTGCAGATGTAATAATACAGTAGTTTGAAGCCTTATTTTGATTACAATAAAACTGATGCTGAAAATATCTTATATTCCTGTTTAACATATCTCACATACCAACATCGTCAAAACTCAAAATTTTTTGCACCATAATATTATGTACAGACCCTGAACACACTTATGAGAGGTCAGTCAATTTTGTATGTTATTTTCTCTTCTAGTTCATAAACTATTACATCACTGCTGTTGTTTGCATTATTAAAAGCTTACGGCAATCCTGAACAAGTCTATTAGTTTTCTTCTTAATCGAGAACCATGAAAAAATAAGCATAGTATATATTATCTATAACTTTGTCGATGAAGAGACAAATGAACTTCTCCGTTCTAATTATTGTGTGACAACTAATTGTTTGCTTATTACACATATAGTAACAGCTGTTAGTGACTGAGCCAGAGCTATACAATAAAGTGAATTATACCAGTTGGATATCAGAGATTTTCCCTGCATTGAAATGTAAAATGCAGGGACGATACGTAGTGACTGATGAAAATTACGAATTAATTACGATAAAGGTTATGAGATTATGAAATTAATATTACTGGCCTACTGTATTTGCTGTAAGCTTCATCTGAGTGGATTTAAATCCTGTCAGTTGATATGTGTACCCTATATTCCCCCCTTTTACCCCAGGTACGATTTCCTTGTCCTTTGAGCCAATAGCATCGGTGTCAGACACTATTGGTATTAGAGGAGTTGTACTCAAGCCTTTTCGTTCATATTTAGAAAATATATAGCAAAAAGTTATAATTGACAATTATAAAAGCATTTATAAATTGATCGTTACTGGAATTTCACAAGGTACAGTATTAGAACCAATCTTATTTACAATATATACGAATTAATAATTTGTTGAAAATTGTTCTAAAGAAATAAAGTGGTAATCTATTTTGTTTTGCAGATAATACTGTACTAACATTTAATGGGGAAAATTGGGATAACACTTATTTCAATGCTAGCAATGGAATTAACGTAGTGAAAAATTGGCTTGACTTTAATCTCCTGTCCTTAAATACCAATAAAACTACCTATATTCCATTTTCTTTAACAACGGAAGGTTTACCTCCACCTATGAATAATTATCACTTAGTAATACATAATATTACGTGTAATGAATTAACAAATAATGATTGTAATTGGCTACATCTAACACCTTCCACACAAGTCAAATATTTAAGAAATATTATAGATCAATATTTATGTTGGAATAAACAAATTGATTTTATGTGTACAAGTATAAGAAAGACAGTTTATTAATTCATAATCCTTCGAAATTTTATCACTAAGGAGGCATTGAGAATAATATTTTATTACACAGAAGATTAATAAAAATTTGTCTAACAAAAATATAGATTACCCAAAAAATTTAATTTACTCAGATTTTGAAGTATTAACTATTGAAGAAATTTATAAATATAGTTTACTAACTTACTACCACAGAAATCAAATAAAACTTAAATCTAATCGACACGAATATCGTACACGAAGGCAAAAGTTTACTTTCTCATTAATTGAACCTAAATGTCATACAAGTGCAGCTCTTAAACATGGTGCTAGTTTCGGCTCAATAATTATAACTAATTACAAACCATTTTCCAAATTTGAAATATTAAAAAATTGAAGCTTTTAAAAAAGAGATTTATAAAATTATTCATGATATGTAACATAAAAAATGTGTGTATTTTTTCACCTTTTATTTCTGTCGACTATATTCATTTCTTTATTGAATATCACTGGCTTCTGTCTGATTGTCAACTTATATTAAATGCTTTTTTTTTCTTTCTCTCTTTCTTCCTTTTTTTGTTTTTGTGTGTTATTTAATGGCCTGAATTAAGTTGCTTATTTAGTAAACTGCCCTTGTAAATTTAATGTTACATTATTGACTAAGACCACACCGTACACGAGCCTGCCCCTTAGGGTAGTTGCTAGAAACATTTTTGTTTTATAATTTTAATTTGTACTCACTAGCTAGCTAGTTAAATAAATTATTACTTGACTATTTTGAATCAATAATTACATACACAGTATTCAGTATTATTATTTCAGTACCGGTATATCTTGCAGTGATTTTTACAACTTTTCTCATACATAATTAGGTTATAGTTAATACTGTAATGTAAAAAGGTAGATAAATAAATAAAGGTACGAAAAATATAATTACTGCCTGCAGAACACTGTGTTCATTAATGCTGTTCTTTCTGCATTTCCATTGTAACGACCAGGCTCCACAGGCACATCTGCCACCTCATTGGCTATGTTGAGCAGAACTGCTGTCGCTACAATGGTCGCCAATGTTGAGGAATTTTCGCCCTCATTTCTAGTGCCAGAACAGGACATTTCCTCTTCCAAACTCAAATAATCTCTCTACTGGGATTTTGATACTATATAAAAAAATAATTGGAATATTCATTGATTTCCAAATTTGCACACTGAAGGCAGGTATCAAATACAGTACTGTCATGTACTGACCCAGACTAATGTGCAGTTACATCAAGAATCCTCCGATTTTTGGTGCATATATATATATATATATATATATATATATAATATTTATATTTTATTTATATTTTACTGTGTTATAAAGTGTATACAGGCCTATGTACTTAAACTATAATAAACGTGTTTTATTATTATAAACGGAGTTTTAATGCACTTTCTACTGTTCTTTTAGGTTATTTTACTTAAACCGGTCAGCTTATATCCCAATTAGTCCGGATCAACGAGGTTTTACTGTATTCATTTTGAGTTAAAGCTAGGTTCTCATCAATAAGGTGTTAGCTATTAACTTGTGAAGTGAAGCGACATAGTTTTATTTCAAAGATTTTCCAGTAGAAAGAGCTTAGATCTTCTTACACCAACTGGAATCGCCGCACCACTACCGGTGTAGTGGTATAACTCACACAGTGGCGATTCCTCCATGAAGGACATGAGAATGATCCTACAGTTTAATTTCGTGCCTCTCAGGACAGAAAACATTTTAATTACATATTTTGATCTTCAATGCAGCTGACGTAATAATTTTATTTAAGCTTCCAATTTCTGTCGTGAGTTGTCGCCACTGCACAGCTCAGAAATAATTTCTGAGGAACCATCCAAATATCTTACAGCAAACGGTTTTTTCTAGCAGTGAATTAAGTGGGCAGGGGAGGATGCTGAGGGCGGAGCATGGCTTGATTTTAACCGCGTATGAGGATATGACCGTGAATCCTAATAATACACCCTACTTTCTGGGTGATGAAGACCCTGTCAAAGATCACAATAATAATTTTCAAGTACCCTTATAGCCTTCTTAAATGCATTTCAGTGGTTATTTTAAAAGAATGGAATAAACGAAATAATAAATAATTTAAAATAATATAATCATGTAAAATTTTCACTGCTTGTTTACTTTGTGACCTGGTAGAGTGTAAGAGAAGGTCCTATGGCCTTAACTCTGCCAGCATAAATAAACAAATTATTATTAATGTATTATTATTATTATTATTATTATTATGTTATGTTTTATTTAACGACGCTCGCAACTGCAGAGGTTATATCAGCGTCACCGGATGTGCCGGAATTTTGTCCCTCAGGAGTTCTTTTACATGCCAGTAAATCTACTGACATGAGCCTGTCACATTTAAGCACACTTAAATGCCATCGACCTGGCCCGGGATCGAACCCGCAACCTTGGGCATAGAAGGCCAGCGCTATACCAACTTGCCAACCAGGTCGACTATAATTATTATTAAATATAAAAAGAATAAAAATAAATTACATAAAAGTAAATAAAATAGGCCATAATAAATACAAGAATTAACTGGATTTTCAGATGACATGACAGCCGAAAGAAAATCTGAAGTTGCATATCATCATTTAGAAGAATTTAACTACAGCAAGAAATTAATTGCGCAAACGTACGACGGAGCATCGCTAAATATCGGGCAGTACAATGGCTTAGGAGCCATCTTCGCAAGTAAAAGGGGCAGGAGAATCGAACTTCATTACAAATAAATTGCCAGTTCCAGAATGGTGAGTCAAAAGCTAACATAGTCCTATTTGTATTGAATTTGATTGCTCTATTATTATTATTATTATTATTATTATTATTATTATTATTATTAGTTTGTGTCTTGGTCATTAGTCATCAATTTCATATCCTACATAAAAAAAATCACGAGTCGCCACTGAACTCCCAATGTCTGCTAGTAGCTTCCCCAAAAGTCGTCTGCTATCGCTGTTATTGTTTAGGTTAAGTTCTATTTGTTTAAATCTATAAAATTGCTACCTATTTAAATGCCACGATGGGTCACGTCTACTCCCTCTGCAAGGCTTCTCCTCTTTTTATTTCACAATTACTGTGGTTTCCCTTAATTTTCTAATACTTGTTCGCACAATGAGACAAAGAGTCCGTTTCAGTTACTACATATATGAGTCCAACTGATTGCAGACTTTCAGGATGTATGTAGAATGCATTTAAATTTCGGTGTCTATTTTCTAGATTTAAATGTTTTCCACGCATTCACATTTTTCAAAATTTATCTATCACATTTATTGACACATTGTTTTGATTTTTTTCCGCTCTTTCAGTATATTCCATTATTTGATAATTAACATTCAATATTATGCAATTGTAGAGCATGATTGGGTCTAAAATATGTAATTCCCTATAATGCATGCTTTCTTTTTAATTTTGAAATGATTAAATTCAATAATTTTCAATTCAAAACATAATTAAAGCTTCAGCTAACTAAAGGCAATTATATTATCCAATGCCATAAGATAGCTTGTGAATAAAATTTATTGAAGAATTTGTGAAATTATGGCAAAAGACAGGAAATATATTGATATAAAAATATTAATATAAAATTGTTATAATTAATTAATAATGCCAATATTACTTACACTACAGCTTTGAAAATCTGCACTGTATGTACCAAGTATTGCTCAGAACTAGTATGCAAAAAAAATACAGTTACTGTATGTTTTATAGTTTAGAAATTATCAAAATTCAGTTCAGCTCCTCCTTAAGCACCATAACGAAACAAAACTAAGAACAAAGCGTTAACATGTAATATCTTCATAAACAGGACACTCGACTATGCCAATCCCAATCCCAATCCTTCACACCTCTATATTATATATCTACCTTGCCTTCGCTTCAGTTACATATCATCGAACCACAATCTCTTCACACGCACCCAAAATAGCCGCATACTAGTCACACCAACACATAAGACATCATCGTATTCGTCATCATACACAATCTCGCTATCGCGCTTGTGGAATAGCCACCCAGTGACATCATAGATTGTAGGAATTAAACAGAATTCAACATAAACTTAGTAAGCATATTCTTGCTGGGAAGAGTACAATGCACTAAACTGAGTATTCTGACTTCATTGTAAATGTTTCGAAATTGTTACTGTTTCATTTCCATTAAAATATTACTTATTCATACCCGTTTGCGTCCAATAACGTGCATTCATCGTCGTCTCTACACATTTCATATTTCGATAATAAAATCTGTAGTATGCCAACACTCCCTTGTCGGTATAAAATATCTTATGGAACAGCAGAATTAAACAACATAGAAATTCTCTAATATTTATCACTGTATGAAGTCAAAACGAGTAGTAACCCACCCTGAATACTACCTATGTATAAGTAGGCAGATTGCATTCTAATAAAATATTACAATTTCTACATGTTTGTGTGTCAGCATTTAGTACTCGTCTAGCTATAAAATAGCAACCAATTTTTAAGTATGAAAGAAGTGAATAATAATATCTTAAGGATAGAAGACGTTCACATCTTTTATTGTATCGGTATTTCAACGTACTCGCGCGTTTGGGTATTGTCGTCCGACGTCATCAACAATGGCCGACAGACACGACAAGACGGATCGTTTCCATGGAAACACTGTGGTTTGCCATTTTCTATGAAAAAGTTAGAAATGATGCGAACGGCGCTTTCGGTTTTGAAAGGAGTATCTGCGATTGCGGGACGCCGAGAATTTTCGGGAGGCGCAACGCGGTTCTCCTTAGGGAGACCAGAATTGGTCAGAATTGTGACGATGCTTGGGACGGTGGGAGTAGGAGGCTATTGTCTATGGAATAGTCGTAGCCTAGCGGACAGGAATGATTCCAAGATTCCTGATCCAACTCCTTCCTCACCCACGTCGTCACAACCAGAACACCCCCGGTATGTCACCCAATTTAAATATTATTACGCACCCCCCACACCAATAATCACAGCCAAACGACAGTCATTCCCCCCATCCCCATTACCTTCCTCATCAAAATCACCTCCATCCCCATCCCCACCGCCACCTTCACCTTCACCTTCACCTCCACCTCCCCCCCCCCGTTCTATCCTTAAGAAAGATAAAAAAGAAGATCGGGATCCCGGTCGCCCTCAGAAGACGGTGACATTTGACCTCCCCCGTGAATCTCAAGAGACGAAGGGGAAAGGCAAAGCAACCCCGGGCAAGAGCAAACGCAAGACTCCCCGACAGCGCACCGACGCTGCTCCATGGGATCCTGATCGTCCTCTTCCTCCGATGAAGGACGCGTGGCGCCAGAGGCCATTGCACCCTTCTGACTGGGAAGACCAAGACGACTACGTGTACATCGACGCATGGCTCAGGGAACAGAAGCATCGAATGAAGGTTTTGAAAATCCTTCGGGATCTACAAACACCTTTCGATGATGACGATTTACCGGGACCATCGTCTAGCAGCGGGGGCGGGCAGAAGTAGGGGAGCAAAAGGAGGTAAGAGTCAATTCTACTTCTTAATTATTACACTTATTATTATGTGAAAAAAAAAATATATAGTCGACCTGGTTGGCGAGTTGGTATAGCGCTGGCCTTCTAAGCCCAAGGTTGCGGGTTCGATCCCGGGCCAGGTCGATGGCATTTAAGTGTGCTTAAATGCGACAGGCTCATGTCAGTAGATTTACTGGCATGTAAAAGAACTCCTGCGGGACAAAATTCCGGCACATCCGGCGACGCTGATATAACCTCTGCAGTTGCGTGCGTCGTTAAATAAAACGTAACATTTATATATATACCAAATTTTTAGTGACCGACTTTCTCTATCATTCCAAAAGTGACTGTTATAAAAGAGACAAAAAAATATAAAATGGAAAAGTAAATATTAATTCAAGTCTAAGAATATGAACGTTAATTGCAAACCACAAAAAATTAATATTCGATTGCACTTGCCCATATACGGTAGGGTGGTTGGGATGGGCAGGGCGGAACTCGACATGCAGCCACCTCCACGTGGTGAGTTCTGGGTTGTTTCAGTTCATACAGAATGAAACAAGCGAAGAGCTGCATCTCAACTGTGAAAGGTGGTACAAAAATTTATACAGGGTGGAAGATGTTCAATAACAGTAAGTTCAAGCACTAAATGCTTAAGATAAAAATAATAGAATCTTCCTTCTCCATTTTTTTATTTTTATTTGGTAAGAAATAGATTTTGTTTCTAGGAAACATCGCTATATCGCAGTGAATTCAGTAGCAGTTGCCAACAGACGGAAACACTCTTCCCTGCAGCACAGATGGCAGTCACGTGGAGATCGCCCTTACACCCTGTACCCGCCGTGCTCTGGCTTAAGATGAATGTAACGAAAACATTATCGTCGTTGTTCTACAATATCTCCTATGAGCAAAATATAATTTTTTTCAGTAGGAAGAATAAACACATTTATTAGTGGGATTTTGTTCATTTATTTATTCTACACATTTAAATAACATCTATGTGCAGTCAGTCTACATAATTGATAACAATAATCTACGCTTAATAAGCCAGTGTGTCACAATTACAAAAATAAATGCTTAATATTCACATAGGAGTTTACTTGTACCTATTATTATTATTATTATTATTATTATTATTATTATTATTATTATTATTATTATTATTAGTGTCATTAGCGGGAAATCATATAGATATATTAACGAAAATATAACATTGAGAGAAATGATATAATGTACTTAGAGAACAAATAAACTTGTTTTAAAATTCATGATACATAATATAAACTAGGGAACTATGTCCTATGACTATTTGAATCAGGAATCGAAAATTTCATTACTACAAGACGGCAATTCTAGCTGAAGTTTTATTATCGAATTATATAGACAAGGGCCATTATTTGTACTACGGGTACGTGCAGTTGTCAAAAGAAAAAGTGGCCGCTCTCCAGAAGCAAAATTCCCTTCGGGTATCTTCGCTAGAATTCGGAGACAGGCGATGTTACATGTTGTTGTACCACGATGCCTGATATGTATAGTTATAATTTAAGTATTCTTTGTGTTACTTAATAGCGTAATGGCAGCGTTCCTGCCTCTTATGCATGAGGTCCTTGCGTTCCAATACAGCCCAGTGCTTTTTATGTTCTTTTTTGTTTCGATCTTAAGACAGAGATACAAAGCATACATAATTGCTCCTTTCTCTTATACGATTATTTTAGTAATTAACATCAGGTTCATGAATGTATTATGTCATGACTTTATCATTATTTATTATGACATTATGGCTGCAAATAAAAACAAAAAAGATTTTATTCGCAACAAAAATCTGTTTCGTGACATATACAAAACAAACGTACTGGCGTCTACCTTAGAACATAAAAAAATAATCGTTAAAAAAACAGCAAAAAGCCACGATTCTATCTTCCCCACATCTCGATCACATCTTGCAGTCGAGTGGGCATGGAATCGACTAGAATCTTTTCAAATAGCGACTGTTCTCAGCCACGACATTGCACAAGCAACCTTGACATACATAAGTGTTCTGCCCATGGGCAGGTCTTTCAATGCAAACCCAACATTCTCCAATCTTTCCTATTTTCTGTCTTCCTCTTAGTCTCCGCACATGATCCACATATCTTAATGTCGTCTACTATTTGATATCTTCTTCTGCCCCGAACCCTTCTCCCGTTCATCATTCCTTCCAGTGCATCCCTCAGTAGGCAGTTTCTTCTCAACCAGTGACCCAACCAATTCCTTTTTCTCTTTCTAATCAGTTTCACCATCATTCTTTCTTCATCCACTTTTTCCAACAAAACTGCATTTCTTATTCTGTCTGTTCACTTCACATGTTCCATTTTTCTCCACATCCACATTTCAAATGCTTCTATTCGCTTCTCTTCATTTCATCGTAATGTCCAAGTTTTTTCCCCATACAGTGCCACACTCCACACAAAACACTTCACTAGTCTCTCCCTTAGTTCATTTTCCAGAGGTCCCCAGAAGTTGCACCTTTTTCTGTTAAAAGCTTGCTTTGCTCATCTTTGCGATTTTTCTTGGGAAGGATAAATGCGCTAACTTCCCATTGCTTTCCGCACACCACTGTCTCTTTCGAATCTTAATAGATCCCAAGGGCCCAAGCGTGGCGGTGAGAGAGTGGATTTGACTAATTGGGCCCTCCGGAATTCACCGAAATTCACCGCAAAGGTTAAATATTAGTTCTATCAGGATTTCTGACCTGATCAGAACCGGGAAATCCCAATTAGCCTTTGCCCCCCGCATCCTGGACGAACTTGTACAAATCGTTAGAAAATCGTGGAGGGGGAATGGGCCATTTTCTCCGCAAATGTTTCTTTACTTATGCCCTCGTAGTTCAGTCGGAAAAACGTCGGGATTTAGATGTAAACTTCTCAGTTTCAATTCCTCGTCACTGATTTTCATGTTATTGTGTTTGAAAAGAGTACTTATAATATAATCATATAAAAAGAAAAAAACTAACACCAGTATTATGCAACTGTATTGTTCCAAACCTAATATTAAATTCATATTATTTATGTCGCTTAAAAACGATAACAGAATATAAATGATGACTTGAATATTATTTATGTCGCTAACGACGATAACAATATAAATAACTTAAATATTATTTATACATGATCACTAAAAAACGATAACAATATAGATAGTAAATATCGGTTTGTTCAATTAATGTAAGATATTATATAAAATATAATTAATTATTTAAATAAAATAACCTATTTTACAAAGAAAAATGGTTATTTATATTAAAATAATTATTTATATAAAATATGAGTATTTATAACACTAAAGAACGATAACAGAATGTGAATTATAATTTGAATATTATTTATATCGCTAAAGAACGGTAACAGAATATAAATGATAACTTGAGTATCGTTTATATCACTAAACAAAGATAACAGATTACAAATGATGACTTCAATATTGTTTATATCACTAAAGAACGATAGCAGAATATAAAAAAATTATAACTTGAATATTATTTATATCGCTAAAAGAACGATAACAAAATATAAATAACTTGAATATTATTTATATCCATAAAGAACGATAACAGAATGTAAATAATTATTAACTTGAATGTTATTTGTAACGCTAAAGAACGATAACAGAATACAAAATATAATTTGAATATTATTTATATCACTAAAGAAC
Organism: Periplaneta americana; assembly: GCF_040183065.1. Classification (NCBI taxonomy): domain Eukaryota; kingdom Metazoa; phylum Arthropoda; class Insecta; order Blattodea; family Blattidae; genus Periplaneta; species Periplaneta americana. The sequence continues at coordinate 1,815,633 of NW_027185501.1, read as the reverse complement.
AATTAAAAAAATAAGATGAAAACTTTAACAAGGCCCGAACTCACACTCTTTGAATCATTAAGCGAGCACTCTACTGCTGGTCTATGAGAATAATTCTATAGTTCCGGAACTGCTTCTACAAGGACATGCATCGTGTAACATCGCCGTGACCCGAAGTGGACTTAGAAACTTTTCGCTGTTCACGAGTGCGACCACTTTCTTTTTGACAACTGTACAGGGGCATCATTTTATTTTTACAAACATTTTTAATATTAACCTGGCTATACCTTTGGATCCACGCCATTTGCTACCCCCTTCCACGATTGGAGTTCGATGATACTGGCGTAATATACAATCAAATCACTTTAATAAGTATAGGAGGGAAGGAAAGTAGTTCATCCATTTACGTAAACTAGGAAATATAGCGCTTTTGAGTTTGATCATTTTCATTAGGTTTTTCTTTAATGAAAATACAGTATAGTATTAACAGCGAGTGTTTTTACTCACGAACTGAGCTGTCCATGTGGAGGTATTCATTATGTAGCGTATATTACACTGTCTAGAGTACATTAGTGTACAATATAGAGAATAAAGTTAAATTGAAAAATAAATAGGCTAAATATGGATATTTAAACACATTTTTGAAAATGGTGGCCGTTAATTTGATACAGGCTTCAGTTTTAATGTGGATATTGTACCTAATCCGAATTACCAGTTTCGTCTTTCGTAACTAGTAACTCATGTTGAAATAACTCTGTACCTACTCTATAAAAGATTACCTTACGTACTGTAAATTCAATCTTCACTTCTGCCCGATCCGAAAAGATAAAATTATTCAGACATACTATCTACTGTCCATCCAACTGGTTATGTCGTAGAGTCGTAAAAAGGGAAGAAATCACGTGACAGTTAGTTACATAACGAGGCCCTTTTATTTCAGTTATTTTAAGCAGTTGTATAATATTACGTAGACGTCCAATTCCTAACAGAAATTAATGTTCTCACAAAAGAGCTAAGACAGCCCAGCCACTAGCTGGCGAATAAAAGCTGGTGGGGAAACCGGAATACGACGTAGGCAGAAAATGGCAAACCACAGTGTTTCCATGGAAGCGATCCGTCTTGTCGTGTCTGTCGGCCATTGTTGATGACGTCGGACGACAATACCCAAACGCGCGGGTACGTTGAAATATCGATGCAATAAAAGATGTGAACGTTTTCACGTCTTCTATCTTTAAGATATTATTATTCACTTCGTTCATACTTAAAAAATTGGTTGCAATTTTATAGCTAGACGAGTACTAAATCCTGTCACACAAATACGTAGAAATTATAATATTTTATTAGAATGCAATCTGCCTACTTACACATAGGTAGTATTCAGGGTAGGTTACTACTCTTTTGACTTCATACAGTGATAAATATTAGAGAATTTCTCTGTTGTTTAATTCTGCTGTTCCGTAAGACTTATACTGTATATGTGTATGTGTATATATATTTTTTTTTTTCGCCGGAATTTTGTCAAGCAGGAGTTATTTTAAATGTCAGTAAATCTACTGACATGAGCATGCCGCACTTAAATGCAATCGACCTGGGCCGGAATCGAACACGCAACCTCGAACACAGAAGACTAGCGCTAGACCGACTGCTCTACTCAGGCTGAGAGAAATGAAAAATGTTCATGAAAACATTTATGGGTTTAATATTACGTGGCACATACGAGATACATTATTAGATTCAGAAAGTATTTGTTCACCTGATGATAGTAAGAAATAATATATATCGGGGAAAAGTGGCAAAAGTCAAAATGTTAATTTTACAAAAGAAGAAAAAAAAAACTGTCTTCACACTGGTTTATGTCGATTTGATTTTTTTTCTGTATGAAATACTTATGTCTCTTATCCCAAGCAAGCAGATGTTCCGTAAGTTGTCAATACATTAATGGAAAATGTTTGTGGAAAATGACTTATGCCACTTTCCCCAAGCACTGCAGAATTCTCATATTAAGGTGTTCGTAAAAATTCCTGTCCGACTTAATTCTTGCAGGGAAAACCTCTCTGAACTCTCTTTATCCCAGGAACCAAGTTTTACCCGCTGGGCGTGCGTGGATTAAGGCTATTCTCTTTTATTCTGGTAATTTTAGTGCGATTAACAAAGCTGTTTACGACTAAACCCAAGTGATACTTTCTTGATTCAACGTACACAGAATATTTCGAAAAGTAAACATTGCAGAGAAACTTCAGTTTAATACAGGCACAATTATAAAATCCACTCCAAGTAATACAGAAACTAGAAAAGTGTGGATCGTCGCTTAATGATTCTACATCAATCTTTGAGAAAGTGAAATGTGACCTTAAGTGTGCTGCTCTAAATATAAATATTGAGTGAAAAACTGTGCAGAGTTTTACCAGAGAATCCTTATTTTAAAATTTTATGTACGCTCTGTGAACATTTTTAATTTTTATCGTCTTTAACCGAGATCTATAGACAAGCTACGACATTAGATGAAGTTACTAAAAATATAATTGAGCTTCTTGCAGTAAATTTAAACTCCAAGTGTTCTACGCACACAATATCCTAAATAAAAACCAATATAAATTTGTATGTAAAATAATATTCCTTACCTTTCGTTGTCAGGTCCTCCGTCTTTCCTCCACTGAACCCCTTCTACGTGCTTTCCATGAGCGATGTGGGACACTGAAATGAAGTACGAAAATATTAGTGGTCGCATAAAACTTACAAGTAGAAATATCATTCAATGTGAATAATGATTGGCTACTAATGATGAGAAATGTCAAGACTCGTGAGTGATTTTCGAACTACAATCATAAAGAGGCACGTCAGCTTATCATATCAGTGGCAGAAGTGTTCGATGCACGCACGTCTGTAATAATTGTAAGTTTTAACTGTGAATTTAAGTGAAACTTACTAGCTTCAATGTAGATGCTGTACAAAGAATACTTTTCTAATATTATTTCAATATGTGTGGGGGTGAAGAAGGGATAATGACGCGAAACATACAGCCTCTCCTATCCAAACGCTGTTCTGCAATTGGTTCCCAAACAAAATATCAACAACGTGAGTTGGTTCCCCATGTTCAAATATCATCAACGTGAGTTGGTTCCCCATGTTCAAATATCCAAGGCTGTGATTTTGTAGCAGGCTGTGTGGGACATGGATGTTAATCGATCATGTAGCAGAGTAGTTATTATTGCCTATAACGCCACCTATAATCGATCATGACCGTGACTCCATCTGCGCTGTGTGAGACATGGATGTTAATCGATCATGTAGCAGAGTAGTTATTATTGCCTATAACGCCACCTATAATCGATCATGACCGTGACTCCATCTACGCTTTGTGGGACATGGATGTTAATCGATCATAAGTTACAGTGGCAGTGGAAGTACAGGACAGCTGTACTGCACTTAATTATGGACTTTACTACTATGCTCAGTGAAAAGGGGAAAAAACTCTTAGTGATCAGTGATTACAAGTTCGGTTTTCAGAAAACATTATCTGGTGGTATGGAAAGATATACTTGTGTTAAAAGAGGATGTAAGTGTTTCTTGAAACTTTCTGATTCAGATATTGTAATGGAATTCAACGTAGAATATAACCACGACACGTGTGTCACACCAACTTTAAATCGTCACAAGTTTAGCAACCAAGTGAAAGACAAGCTGTGCAGCCTTGCACGAACGTCCATCGAAAATTATTCGCCTTGAGCTAATGGAAAAAGATGATTTTCAGACTCTGACTAGCAGTGACATCTATAAGGTAAGGAATAATGTATATCGCAGCCGCTTAATTGTAAGACCGAAATTACCCCAATCTTTAGTTGACCTACATTTGACAATGTCTTCGTACGACCTCAGCACTAATAAAAACGAACAGTTTTTGTTTATAAATGATTCCGAAAGAAACATTATTACTTTTTCCTGTAAATCGAATTTAGAAGCTTTGAAGGGAACGACCACTATTTTCGTTGATGGTACATTCAAGGCGTGTCCTAAATTATTCAAACAACTTTTTACAGTGCATGGTGTGACAGATAATCATTACGTACCTTTGGTGTTCTTCTTGCTACAAGATCAACATGAGACGTCATATAGTTACGCCTTCAATTCAATTAAACAATATGTAAATCCAGTTGTTGTTTATGCCGACTTCGAAAAAGCAATCCAAAATGGAATTTCAAACCTAGGCTATTCCCTAATGCCAAACTGAAAGGTTGTAGGTTCCATCTTGCACAATCTTGGTGGAGGAAAATTCAATCCTTAGGTTTGAGTGCGGAATTTAAAAGTAAGGAATCTGAAATTGGTCAGCTTCTAAAAACTATATTCGGACTGCCTTTATTGGCTCCTCAAGAAGTTGAAGATTGTTTTGTTAATGACTTAATGGCTGTCAAACATATAGACGATCGATTAGACCAGTTCTTTGTTTTTTCTTTTTTTTTTTAGTAGGTTATTTTACGACGCTTTATCAACATCTAGGTTATTTAGCTTCTGAATGAGATGAAGGTGATAATGCCGGTGAAATGAGTCCGGGGTCCAACACCGAAAGTTACCTAGCATTTGCTCATATTGGGTTGAGGGAAAACCCCGGAAAAAACCTCAACCAGGTAAATTGCCCCGACCGGGAATCGAACCCGGGCCACCTGGTTTCGCGGCTAGACGAGCTAACCGTTGCTCCACAGGTGTGGACACCAGTTCTTTGATTACCTCCTTATATTACACCAACTAGTGAGCATCCACCTCCAATATGGGCTGAGTTTACTTCTTCCTTACAGCAAACAACCAACTGTTGTGAATCTTTTCACAGTAAACTTAATGCACACTTTTGTGCACCACACCCAAATATATTTGCACTTGCAGATGCTCTGAAGGAGGTTCAGTGCGATACTTACATTAAGCTAGGAGTAAAAGTAAATGTAGGCCTAAGATAATGCAACAAAAGGAAACTTTTGTGAAAGATTGGATGGAAAAGCTTTCTGATGGCAGTGTAAGTAGATATGCATTCCTGCGACACGTTTGTTTCAAATTTTTACCAGTACAGAAATAAAATTGTGAAGTTATTCGACACAGCGTGTCCGTCAAGCACAAAACATTTTTAACCCACCTACTACTGTAGACAGTAGTTGACAGTCCTAAGTCTGTATAAAATGGGAAGGGAAATGTTTTCTGTCTTGATATAGCGCGGGAACCAATTGCAGTAGCTACACAGGAGAAATAAACCTGGAACCAACTCGAGTATAGCTTTGGGACGAACTGGGAACTAATTCACAGATTTGGGAACCAATTCCAGTACAGCCTATCCAAATGCCATCCTCACCTTCCCGTGGTCCACCCCGTTTCTACCAACGAGGAAATGGCGACCGAGTCACAGCGGTATAACCACAGTCTACTATATACAGTCACGAAGCTTGAGTTTTGAGGTTACTAGAAACAATAGACTGTGACGGTACTATGTTGCATTGCCTGTAATGAGGCGATATTAGCGATCCTAGTGGTGAGCAACTATCTAATGTTTGCATATTTACTACGTATTGAGCATCGCGACTGTATATACTAGACTGTGGTATAACTGTTTCATCAAATGCAGAGGAAATGCTGCATTACAAGCCTGTCCAGAGGCTAAAAGTGGCAACTCCACTACTGGACTACCTAACGATAAGGCTAGTAACCTATAGTAGGGAAAATTACATTACTTTCAAGCCTCAAACAAGCAGTATTCAGATACAAATTCAATTGGCTAGATCATGTAAGAAGAATGGAAAATTCAAGAATCCCAAAAATTATGATGCAATATAAACCTAGAGGACATCGTCGACCAGGAAGACCTTTAAGAAGACTGCTAGATGGGGCCGAAACAGGTCTAGAGAGGCCTAATTCGTGAAGGATGATGATGATGATTTCAATATTTTAACAATTCCGCCTTCGGTATCTAGCTAATCATAAATAGACAATACAGCCATGTTAAAGACCACATAAGCTGAATATGAAAGCTTATATGCTTAACACTTCTAGGTTTGAAATCAGTACTTTCAATCTTTCTATTTATGAATTCGTTTCCTAACATTAGATATTTGAAGACATGAAGTAAACATAGCTTTGAAGTGGCATTTTCGTGAAAATTGAGGTTTTACTGGAATACCAACTTACCGTATTATCTAACCCTTTAACAGAAATGAAAATCGAAATCCAGATTCGTTGCTTTATCGTTTTATTTGGCGTTCGTATACAGCGGGACGAGTATTTTCCAATAGCTTCAACGTATGTTAAGACTCAAGTTCCTCCAAATTGTGAGAGTAACTCTTAAATCCTTACTTGCTTCAAGTCTTCAATTTCATATTGAAATTATATGTTAATAAACTATAGAAATATATTGAATATAAATGAAATTTAGTACCAGTAATGTGGTACCTTTACAGTGACATAAGATGTTCATAATGGAAACAAAATACAGAGATTCGACCATAATAGACTAATTCATACCTAGAAGTTTACCGAGGTTCACTCAGCCTCCTATAAAATTGAGTACCGGGTCTTTCCCGGGGGTGAAAGTCGGTCAGAGCGTGGTGCCGACCACACCACCTCATTCTAGTGCCGAGGTCATGGAAAGCATGGGGCTCTACCTCCATGCCCCCCAAGTAGGCTACCTTCATGGCGTGTGACGGAGATACCTTTACCTTTTTACCTTTTACCTAGAAGTTGATGTCCCTAGGCTGGATATTCAGTTAGACGGGCACTTTCTTTACAAGAAACAATTGAGGGAAGGGGACATACCACAAATCCTGATATGTATTGTTGTTGTTTAGTTAACTGTTCGAAGACAGGTCTAAATCCACAAGTGACACCAAGAAGACACACCTATGAGGCAACTAGGCCAGGAGATAATGGGGTAGGGTGGCCAGTTCCTTCCCTCCTCCATTGCATACAGTGCCGACTAGGTACATATTACACTAGTCAGTCTGCAGATGCATACAAACAATTGTTCTTCCTCTGACACATACCATCAAATGATTTTAATTTAGTAGGTTATTTTACGAGGCTTTATCAACATCTTAGGTTATTTAGAGTCTATGTTGAATGAGATGAAGGTGATAATGCCGGCGAAATGAGTCCGGGGTCCAGCGCCGGAAGTTACTCAGAATTTGCTCATATTGGGTTGAGGAAAAACCCCGGAAAAAAACCTTAACCAGGTAACTTGCCACGACCGAGAATCGAACCCGGGCCACCCGGTTTCGCTACCAGACGCTAACCGTTACTTCACAGGAGTGGACCGTCAAGTAAGATGTACTGCCTAATAATCAGACATAGGATTCTAGGGCAAATGCCTATTTTGTTTCTTTAGGAGAAAAGTAAAAATAATTATTAATATTTGTGTTTCATGGAAATTGAAAGGCATTCAAAGAGTTTTATAGTGCCCTAAAATGCCCTAAAACGGTTATTAGAGCCTAATTCGTTAATATTCGCCTAAAAATGCCTAACTCACTGTAAAGTTTCGCATTTTACTCTTACTTTTTATAATTTATACATGCATTCACTGCGAAATTTAAGGCATTTAAAAAGTGGAAAGCTTGCTTCACACCGGCCATGAAACCATTGATAAAGGAAACAAAATGTTTTGAATCTCACGACACTCGCAATAGATTTCACCGAATTTAACATGTTTGAAGGCATAAATGCCGACAAAGAACCAATCTTAGTTTTGAAGCAGGCAACAATCACAACATGTGCTGCTACCGATTGAGAGATATACTATACTATAAAAATGACTGTTTTCGGTCTGAAACCGATTAGCTGTACTGCCCTTCAGAGTGTCATAAAATCACAATTTTTGGAGAAAGAGTGTTTTTGAAATATTTATGAAAAGTCGTAAAACTGCGAATTAGTAGGGTAAACCGTTACAAAATATTTAAAAGAATGGCCCTCCTAGTGTTAACACTACCAGGAAATGCAACAATAAGTGGAACTTTGTATTTTTGTCCAATTGAATCTCAATAACAACGGTTCATTTGAATGCTCGTTAACAGTTGCTCTTTCCCTCACCTTATTTGTGTTGAGAAGTTTTGAGCGGTAGGACGTTTTCCTGTGAAGTTTAACGCGATAATGCCGAAAAATATAAGTGCAAAATCTACATTGATCCGGCAATGGCTAACAGAATATTTAGAATTCACTTATGTTGGAAAAATAATATTCTGCAAGATTTGTAGCAAACATGTATGTAACAATGGTTGAAATATATAAATTCTATTAATTTTAATGAGTAGGCCTATGATATTTATACATTGACTGAGCTATCCTGAGGTATAATTCTTTTTAAGACCACTACACTTTAACCTTTTAAAATCCGATAGTTAAAGTATTTGCAGGTCATTAAAATTTTGATTGTTCGAAACCACTAACTTTGTGATAGAAATACGGCAATACAACAATTAGGATTTTATTTTAATTCAGTTTACTTTACATTTTTAGATTTCGCAAGAAAAGAAGTGCCACCTAAAGCAGCATGTGCAAGGAGCGGCTCATAAGGCTAAAGCTCAGCAGAAAAATCAACTGCAACAAACTTTACTAACACAGCCTACTTCATCCAATCTCAGCAGCAATTTCTATGCTGATTTAACCAGAGCGTTTGTTGCTGCTAACATTCCGTGGAATGCAATTGAAAATCCGGTTTTAAGACAGTTTTTACAAAAATACTGCAAACAAAATATCCCATCTGAGTCGACCCTAAGAAAAAATTACTTAGACAGAATATACAATGAAACTTTAGCTTCCATTCGGGAGGATATAGGTGATTCTTACATATGGGTCTCTGTGGATGAAACCTCAGATCCTATGAATAGGTATATAGCAAATATGGTAGTAGGAAAACTTAGTCCTCATGGACCTTCGATTCCACACCTCGTATGTGTTAAGGAACTTTCGAAAGTGAATAGCCAAGCCATTGCTTATTTTGTAAATAAAGGCCTACAGTCTTTATACTCAGGTAATATAGACGATTCTAAAGTTCTGTTGTTTGTACTGATGCTGCCTCATACATGGTTGCTGCAGCTCCACTTCTTAAAACATTTTATCCTAACCTCACGCATGTAACCTGTCTAGCACATGGCCTTCACAGGGTTTCTGAAACAATCCGGGATGAATTTCCTCTTGTCAATTCGTTTATTTCTAACACAAAAAATGTTTTTGTAAAACCCCATCCAGGATTTCAATATTCAGATAGAACTTTCCAGATATCCCACTCCCACCTCAGCCGGTTGTTACACGATGGGGAACCTGGATTCAGTCAGTGGTGTATTATTCTAAGTATTTTAAAGAAGTGGTCACAGTTATTGATAAATTACCTGAAACTGATAGTGCAGCGTGTGTGAAAGCAGTGAAAGATTGTCTGAATAACTCACGAGTGAAAAACGATATTGCCTACATAACATCAAACTTTTCTTTCATACCTGCAAGCATTGAACAATTAGAACGTGAAAAACAATCTCTTTGTAGCCAAATAGCAATAGTAAAGGAAGCTCAAGTGAACATACATTCTGCTTTGGGCGAAACTGGGAAAAAAGTTAAAAATAAGTGGGACAACGTATTAAATAAGAATGTAGGATTTTCATTGTTGGAAAAAGTATCAAGAGTGATATCGGGGGAAAGTGTAAATGTTCCAGCAAGTATTGATGTTTCTATTGTACCTAATTTAAAATTTGCGCCTCTCACATCAGTTTCGGTTGAAAAAAGTTTTTCTGCTTTCAAAATGATTCTCAGTGACAAAAGGCAAAGGTTAACTGTGGAGAATTTAGAAAAAATTCTGGTGGTGTACTGTGCAGATAATTATAATAAAGTCTGAGCATGGAACTGAATTTCAATAACTTAAAATGAGTAATCTTGATATCAATAATCATTATTTCATTAGTTTCAATATATTAAATTTGTGCAGCTCTGTTTATAAATATAATATAGTATTCTTTTTTAATGTTTAAACATACTTTTTTGTGCGTATTTTAGTGTATAACTAAAAATTTCAGTGAAAGAAATAAGTATGATACCTTAATGTGCCTAAAATGCCTATTTTCATTAAAATAGAGCCTAATTTTACAAATTTTGAGCTTATTTTAGGCGCCTAAAACTGCAATTTTTAGTGCCTAAAAAGCCGATGTCTACAGTAATAATATATGAACATATCAGCCAGAACCTCAATCAGAGGATGCTATCCAACAGCATAATTCACATCCCTAACATTTGGGATTTGTAACAGCAGAGCTGTACAATTTACTGTGCCTCACTACCAGTCCCTCAATTGATGTGATGTTGCAAAGCTGTGTAAACTGCACTTGACTGTGACACACGCATTCATTTAGTTATACTCGTACATGAAGAGCATTACGAAGGAGACGCGGAGATCACGATTCAAAATGATGCAAACATGACGTGCCTCAATTCTCAGCCAAACTATCAAAGATTCTATTTTACATATTCGGGAAATGTGTTTCATACTTGCGCCACTAGGGGATAAAGTGTGCAAAAATGCTGTTTTCACAATACAAGTCCTTTACGTTTTTTAACTAGCAAAGACAAACTCTATAACAACAATGCAAAGGTTCGTCTGTACTTTCTCCGCTTTCCAACAATACAGCTCTAGACTTCATTTCTAAAATTAAGTCCGCATTTCTCTCATTGGACATCTGCTACATCGTTGGAATGGAAATGTTGCTGTCACTGTCTGGCCTACAGCGCACGATTGACCTCTCAGGTCACGAGACCTGACTCCATGCGATTTCAGTCTTTGGGGATGAAGGATGCCGTCTGTGATTGTACACTACAAAACAAACAAAGTAACGCAAAGGAATATGGCTGTGATTGTATCTATAAAGAGTAAATGTTACTGAGAGTGCGACAAGAATTTGACGATCGGACTGATAACTACGTGATGTACCAAGTGGCACAGACTACTTACAGCCATTGTTTGTAAGGTGCCAGTTAATACATTGAAGGTTTTGCCAACAACTGTATTGTTCTTTATACTAAGTGTACGCAACAAATTTCCATCATTTTGAATCACTCTGTACTTTCACGTTTCAAGAGTTTCGAAGCAGGTCTGATTCATTTGAAAATCGCTTCACTACTTATAGTTTTTCTTGACCTATTGGTCAGAATCATATAATTTACTAGGCCTACGCAGGAAAATGACGGAAAAATTAGATAGGCCTATATTCTGGATTGCACACAAAATTTGATTTTTATTAACTCAACAGTAAAACATATGTTTGGACGTTTTATAAACTGTACGGATTAACTACATACACGCAATTAACATTCCAGTTGGCATTCAGAAGTCAAACGCATCTAAGGAACCATATTAGTGAGTTACAATGTTTGAACAAACATTAAGAGCAAATTCCTTTTCACTTGGACATTGCTTCCTTCTATGTAAGCTACACGTAACAAAAGAGGTTTGTAACCTTTAGCAGACACTTCTCTAAAAAAAACGAGTGTTAATTCTTTAATTGGTTATTTTACGACGCTTTAACAATTGCTGTGATTATCTAGAGCAGGCCTGCACAAGGTTTGCGCTCTCCGAGCCGGCTCACAGCTCAAGAGCCGAATGCAGATATTAGCTGCGCTCTGTATAAAGGTGGACTGGAAGAAGGGGCGATCTCGTACGAAATGTACACAAAAGGAAGTACTATTACGAGTGTTTATGAAGTGAATTCCTGTTCAGTGTTTGCAAATCTATATTAATTAATAAAGAAATATTTATTTTACAGAAATAATAGAAATTCTATAGCTACTTATATGTACAATATCATTTTGATATATTTTTATTTATCAGTACGTCAGAACGGGGTTTTATGCTGTAGGCAGCTGAAAGGAACAGTAGTCTACTGATCGTAATGAAACATCAGTTACAGATGTTCGATGTCTGCCTTTATTAAAGTTGATTATAGAAAACAGTTACTCACAAATATAAATGTTGAGTCAAACATAGCAATCATCTTCACAGCCAGCCTGTGTAGTCGTGGATATTATTGCTAATGTTTAGTCTTGTAAATCTCAACCAGGCTAGTAGTATTATTGAAACGATCTTTAGCCCTTAGGTCACATTGAAGATCAATAAGTTCGAGCTGTAAATCGTTAAATGTTAAATGTTATGTTCCGTCTTTTAGATTCCTCCATAGTGTACTGTAGCAGTAGGTAAGCAACGTGAAACAGTTACTGAGAATAGGCCTACACACTGCACTCCACTAGATAGCTGAGTGGTCGTTTCCCTCTCCTCTACCTACAGCAAGTCTATGTCATTCTGACGTATCTTCCTCTCCGTTTCGGCGAGCGGTAAACACGGCTCTCCCGCTCCGAAAGAGCGCACGCGCTCGTTGAGCCTGTTTGTGCCGGTGTGATCCAGAGTCTGAATGAGATGGCGATGATACAGCGAAGCGAGTCCACGGCACAGCGCCTAAAGTTGCCCAGCATTATATCTTAATGAGTTGAGCAAAAATGCTTAAAAACCCTCAACCAAGTAAATTGTCCCAACCAGGATTTGAACCCGGTCCGGGTCAGGCATGCTAACCATTACTCCACAGCGTGGACGCGAGTGTTTATAAATAGTGTCCGACACTTCTTTAAGAATGCTCTTCCCTCACACTATCCATGCAGTCATTTGGTTGGACGAACTGGAATAAAAACAGCCACTAAATTCACTACTGCATACAGAAATTCTACACACAATAATTAATTCTTCTCGGAACATCGTCTTTGTTCGGGGTGAGCCAGAGAGTTTCTAATTATAATTATCAGTCAAAATCGGAAACTCGTACTACCCCAAGACATCACCCCAGCCTAGTTTTACTTCAATTTTAAATTGTTTAATTTAACGACGTTTGCAACTACCGAGGTTATATCAACATCGCCGGTGTGCCGGAATTTTGTCTTTTACATGCCAGTAAATTTGCTGACATGAACCTGTCGCATTTGAACACATTTAAATGCTATCGACCTGGCCCGGGACCCGCAAACTCGGGCACAAAAGATCAGCAATATACGGATGGCGCTACCCAGAGCGATTCCTACTTTTTTTTTACTATTAGTATCTTAAAGATGATAGATGAAATTATAGCCTCGAGAAAACCCTTTACAAAGTCTCTTTTGTCCACCACAAATTCCATCCAGACGTGAAAAGTAATCGAACTAGTACCGCCTGTATAAAAGGCCAGTGCGGCATCGCAGCTCTAAACAGTGAAAGCCAGCTGTGTGAAGTCTGTCGGTAGAGTCACAAATGTTAATGTGCAGTGGACAGTTACATGAACGCAGTTTCTCTCAATAATATTCATGTTTAACAAATTCAAGATGGAACCTGGATTTATACTAAAGCTCCTAATCTCATCGTCACCTGCAGCATCTAACATTCTTCAACAGTGAAAAAAAATTAATAATAATAATAATAATAATAATAATAATAATAATAATAATAATAATAATAATAATAAAATACAACCTGCGTGACAACAGTAACAACTTATTTAATGACTTTCAATTCGTACATTTTTTAACTTTCTGTGATTGCACCAGAATAGGACGCCAAAGAACATGGTGGAGGGACGCAGTCAACCAACTTTGAGCGGCAGCAACAACCAGTGCTAGTGAAATTGTGGACAAAAAAAAAACTAGGAATGTAAATATAGACCATCTGGTCGGCCCTTCTGATGGTCAAGACTCGAGCATCCCTGCCCAAGCAGGAGGCCTTGCCCCACTGGGGATTTACGGCTATTATCATTATTATTATTATTATTATTATTATTATTATTATTATTATTATTATTATTATTATTATTATTAAAATGCTTTCATTACATTTTGGCACTTTCCTGTTTTAGCCTTCAGAATTCACGTAAAAGTTTTAACACTGCCTTGTACCTTCCCATAACATACAGCCGTTCTCGAGTTAGGAAGAACAGGTTATTTCAACCTATCAGAGAGCCGTGTGGTCTACAAGCGGCTTGAAAACATATCTGCTACTCAGCCTGTAAAAAACAACGGTGCAAGTGGCTCGGGTTGTAATAACAACGAAAAGCAAGCCATCATTTTTTCTTCGATTTTGCATTCTCGTACTGCGAGTTCAATAGACCTCCTCGAACATCAATATGCAAGGACAATTTTAAAAACCTTACGGTATTCTCAACCGTAGCCCTCAGCAGATTTTCTCAACTGTATGTTGCAAGGATAAATCACGGGTTACATGCGATGAGGGTCAACACTACGTCTTTCTTTCCTCCAAGTCTAAGACAACACGTAACATTAGGACGGAATAAACAGCCTTGCCCTAGGCGGGATCTGAAAGTTAGCGAATTCTATTCCATGCTTGAAGTACCGAGCATTAGCTGCTGCGTACACCACGGCTAGCCCAGAGAATATAAGAGAGCTCGTAGAGAAAATGCGATTCCAAGAATACAGCTTTGGCCACCATGTGAGAGCCAAAACCAGTACTGGAATACGTTAAATCAGAGGCTGAATTCTTTTTTGGGATATGGGAAGCCATCTTGTCCACAACACGCACTTGTTTCAGGCAATAAAAATGTAAGCAATAAAGAAATCGTAAGTAAACATTGTTCAGACTTACATGTACGGTTAGGTCTAATACTGTGGTCTTAGAAATTTCTACGACTATTCTATTATTTTTTTATCTTCCAATACAGGTACGTGAAGAAAAGAAAATCACGACGAAGTGTGTCCTTTATGTATAAAGTGAAAGTAAATGGAGTTGAAACAAACGTATGCAAGCGCATGTTCATAGACTACATACCAGCTGTAGTGGAATATAGACTATCCAGAAGCAGATTAAAGATGGCAGCACAGCTTCGCGTAGTTACCAACGCAACAAGAGACACAACAAATATTGAACAGAATCTGTAGAAACTTTGATAGATCAACTACCATAAATATCAAAGCCACTAAAGTAAGCAACAGATTTCACATACATTATATTTAGATTGTGATGTTACCATTAAGGCCCTCTTCTCGGGGCACTATCGTAAGTGGTGTGAAGGAAAGTGAAACCACAAGAGAATTCCGACAAATTCCGGCAAATTTTTGCGAAAATTTTAATATTGGTTTTAAGTTACCGAACTCACATAAATTTGTCACTTGCAATAGAATCAATATTCATACAGGCCTACAAAAAGTAAGCCAGAGATGTATCAGTTCTATCTGCACTTCAGACACAAAGAAAAGTACATCTATAAAAGACAACTAAAGCCCGAAACAAAAATTAAGAAACTATCTCAAGACGCTCTGCATAAATCTGAAAAATATGAAGTAATGCATTGATATGATTGCATTAATTTGTAACACTCAATGTAAATATTGCATAATATTTTGTTTCAAAGTAAAAGTATCGGTATAAGATCTTCAACCAAATATAAAACCTCAACGTTTCTATAAGATCACCAGTCATTTACAAATATCCCTTTTTACTCCCTGATAGAATACGGTTCAAATTTAATAGTGATAATGATGTAGGTGGTAGAGACAGTATTTTAATTATTACAGCAGTCACTTCCAACTCAATGCTCTGTGACGTCATAGCGAGCTTCTCGCGTTCTCCCTCCAGATAGACTGGCAGGGCGCAGGTCCTGACCTGATCGTAGCAGTGGTGTATGGCAAACCAGTTTAACTTAGCGTTTACAGTACCTAATAATAATAATATGTTAATGTCTTAAAAACGAGACAGGTACACGCTACTATCTATACTAATAATAAATCTGTAAGCGAAATATTTCTGGTAATTTTCGCTTTTCTAAAAATAATTGGTGTTAACATGTATAATTAATCATCCAGAAACCGAAAATGGCTTTTTTGAAATTTTTGTTTGTCTGTCTGGATGTTTGTTACCTTTTCACGCGATAATGGCTGAACGGATTTCGATGAAAATTGGAACAAAAATTAAGTTCGTTGTAACTTAGATTTTAGGCTATATGGCATTCAAAATACTTTATTTAAAAGGGGGGTTATAAGGGGGTCTGAATTAAATAAACCGAAATATCTCGCTTATTATTGATTTTCGTGAAAAATGTTACGTAACAAACGTTTCTTTTAAAATGATTTCCGATAAGTTTTATCCCGAGAGAAATTTTGATAGGACTGATATTTATGGATATAGTTTTAAAATAAAAATTCAATACATTTCCACCGCCGCCTCAGATTATAGTGACATCGTTCTATGTGCAAAATATTAAATTTTTAGTAGGAAGAAAAACAAAATGTATTCATTCTATGGCAGTAGTGCATAGGATATCCTGAATTCTTACATTTTCTAAAGAAAGAAATATAATTAAGTTATATAGGCCTATAGTAGATGGTATTATTTGCTGCATCACTATTTAAGTTATTTAATAGAGCAAAAATCTGAAAATCGATATGACATAGGAGTTAATGCAGGAACAACGACGATGGCTACAATGAAATCAAAACAAATGACTCCGTCTATTTAATATCAATATTAATATACAGAGCATATTTTGTGTGTTTGCATGAAGTAATCTCAGAATCTAATTAACCTTCACTATTTGAAATTTGTAGTTTCTCTAGATGGATGTAATGCTACAAATGTGGACTGAGGTAAGATGAAAAGAAATCTGTACGCACAGAAAACTTGATATTCTGTCGAAATATTGTATAACGTGATTATTGCAACTTTATTTGGTCCACATAAAATGCTCTAATTTTATCCACATAAAATATTATAATTTTATACATTCATTTTACCATGGAGATCACTGGAGGTGATTTATTTTAAAAGATGTCATGAAATGGCGTTCCTGCGCTCATAATTTACCCACAGTCGTTTCCTGTGTTTCTTAAAATAATATTTATGTAGGGTACCTCATGTTTTTATTTGCATAAACAATGATACACAACCGAGCGAGTTGGCTCAGACGGTAGCATTTGAGACACGCATTCGGGGGTCCCGGGTTCAAAACCCCGTGGCCGATCAATCTGACAGGGGTTTTTCATGATTTCCCTTAGTCATAAAGGCAAATGCCGGATTGGAAAGATACATGCCATTATTCATCACCGCCTCAATTACCAATACCAAAAACATTAATCAAAGTCTATAATCAGTTACATGAACACAAGCCATCTACAACACACAATAGAAACAGGAACTCAACAAGAGTAAAAACGGCTTGCTGATATACCCACACATTCTAAACACGCGACATGACCACAGATGTTAAGGCGTGAATAAAATAAACTTAACAAAAAAAAAACGCACAGTAAGTTAACATAAAAATGATCTTCGTACACAATCAACTCTATTACTTTGGAGTGATTTATTAAAGGATGCATTCAAGACTAATTTAGAAAAATGTTAAACGAATTATATTTGCACCAAATGAGTGGTCTCTGGACCAAAATGATAGCATTTTAATTATTTAAATAGAATTTAAATTGAGTAGCACATTAAACGATTTATTCTTCTATCAAACACGAATGTTCTCTGGACCCAATGTTCTATTTTAATTATGTAATTACTTTATATTTATTTCTAATAAGTGCAGCGGAGCGCACGGGTACAGCTAGTATTTAAATAATTTTGGTATCTTTCTGATATATTTAATGTACCTAAGTTCATGTAGACTTATTTTTAGACTAAACTATAGTCCTGGGCGGCTTGGCATTTTATTAAAAACCCTTTGAGTAAAAGCTAAATGCAGTTATTTAGTAGATAGGCATATTTTACTTATGTAGAAAGTCACCTGATATAACCTAGATAACAGAAGTACATGTCTTTAAATAATTTTATATCTTTTTTTCTAGGTTGAAGATATAAATGAAAATGCAAGTACTTGCGCCAACCCTGAAATTTCTGCAGTGTCTCCCAAAATAACTATTTCCGTTCAAAGTGAAGTTGATTTATCACCTCACAATCCTAGGAAAGTAAGATGGAGGAAATTGTAATGACTTAAAAACGGCGTGTACAAAGTGAAGTATCCTCATTGTCATCTGTAGGAGAAAACAGTCGTGATTCTCAGCTTGCGGGTGGAAATAGCGACAAATTAAAAATTTATGTGATATGTTTTTATCTACTGTAAAGATTGTGAAAATTCATGTGGATTTACGGGATAGTAGCAAGAAAGGAATGTGATACCCAAAGGAACTGAAAAGTGTGGCCCTAAGGAGGTTTTTAAGTCCTAATGTTTATACTTAAATTTATGGAGTACTACAGTTGTCCACAACGTACTTAAGACAAATGACAGAAAAATGGCAGTACTCTTCTGCCTCAAATTTATATTTTCTGGTGTAAAGTTGAAAGTGAGTAATTTAAGTGAGATAGAGAAATATTGCCTTAATTTCAGATGAAATGTCATTTTTTACTTCATATCGGGTGAAGTAGTAGGATTAAGAAATACAGGTACTGTACAATGAATAGTGTAGACTAATCTATGTTTGGCATGAACTGGTAGGTCTACAATACATATTTGTAGTTGCTTCATAAATGAATGGGAATTTTAAAAAATGAGACAAAGGACACTGCCCGTTTAAGTATGATATTCCTTGCATACCGTATATAATATGAAAATATGTAAATATAATTAGTATCATTATTACGTCATTATTATTACTCCTACTACCACTACTACTGTACTTTTCTATTATGTATAATAACTATAATTTTGTACCTAATACTTTTTCATATTTGCATTTCTTTGTATTACTGGTATGTATACCCAGATCTGATTTCAATACGGCTGCCAGCACGGCTTCATAATAATCGAAGGAACCGATATCTACTTTCCTTTCAGTATATTACTTATTCTCTACATTACACTATTAGACCTATACATTCAACCAGAGCTAGTAGCTCTGACAATCCACGATCCGCCACAGCTCCGAGATCGACTCTATTTCTCCGGGCCTCTTCTCCGAGAGGAAAAGCGTACCCCGACGTCACAACTCGACCAGTTGGTAATGACTGCATTATAGCGACCTTATCTATTGCAGAGGCTATTCAGTGTCCAATTTCAATGTATATGCCCAAAGTACTCTGACAGGTACAGATTTCTTTTACATGTCGGAAATCTTCTGCACGGACGTCCCAGCCTTACTTCCCTCTCAGAGGAAACCATGCTGCAGGCTTCAAGCATCGGTCGGGTCTGCATATTTTTCATTCAATTTCTTTACACTTATTGAATTCCATATAACTTACTTTAGCATTTGAGCTTTAAGATGTGAAACAAGTCAAGATTTCACAAGATTGCAATTTTTTTTGGCAAGGTGAAGTGAGCCGAGGATTCGCCGTAGATTACCTGGTATTTGCATTATGATTGGGTAAACCTCGGGTAAAACCCAATCAGGTAATGAGCCCAAACGGGAATCTAACCCAAGCCCTAGCGCAGCTCCCACCAGGCTACCGAGTCTGCCGACTGAGCTACGTTGGTGGCTCTACAAAAAAATATACAGTAGGCCTACACATAGGAGTGTATAGCCTATTGGAGAGTACCGCATTCTTTTGATCCGGCAAATGCCGACGCGGCGGCCATATTTACTCCTGCGGAAACTCCGTACAACGCAAGACTTGCGTAGGAACACAGGTTTCTAGTGTGATATTCCATCGTTATCTTGAAGAATGCCGTGTTGTTGTGCAGTTAATCAATGTGTAATCAATTGTTGTTATACAAAATTAGCATTAAGTCACAAACAATAGGAGGAATATACTTCAATGATTAATTTTCTCAACGTCATAATATTTTCACTGAGGACTAAAACAAGGAGATGCACTATCGCCTTTACTTCTTAACTTTGCTCTAGAATATGCCATTAGGAAAGTTCAGGATAACAGAGAGGGTTTGGAATTGAATGGGTTACAGCCTCTTGTCTATGCGGATGACATGAATATGCTAGGAGAAAATCCACAAAATATTAGGGAAAACACGGGAATTTTACTTCAAGCAAGTAAAGCGAAAGGTTGGAAGTAAATCCCGAAAAGACAAAGTATATTATTATGTCTCCTGACCAGAATATTATACGAACTGGAAATATAAAAATTGGAAATTTATCCTTCGAAGAGGTAGAAAATTTCATATATCTTGGAGCATCAGTAACAAATATAAATTACACTCGGGAGGAAATGAAATTGGAAATTTATCCTTCGAAGAAGTAGAAAAATTCATATATCTTGGAGCAACAGCAACAAATATAAATGCCACTCGGGAGGAAATAAAACGCAGATAAATATGGGAAATGTTTGTTATTCGGTTGAGTAGATTTTGTCATCTAGTTTGCTACCAAAAAATCTGAAAGTTAGAATTTATAAAACAGTTATATTATCTGTTGTGTATGGTTGTGAAACTTGGACTCCCACCTTGAGAGTGGAACAGGATTAACTCTCCGCTAGGCATGTGAGGTCTTTTGAGACCCCATGACCCATTTGACAAAACACGTAACATTTTGAACGTGTCCAGCGAGGGTTAACAGTGTATGAGAATAAGGTAATTAGGAAAATATTTGGGACTAAGAGGGATGAAGTTACAGGAGAATGGAGAAAGTTACATGACACAGAACTGCACGCATTGTATTCTTCACCTGACACAATTAGGAACATTAAATCCAGACGTTTGAGATGGGCAGGACTTGTAGTACGTATGGGCGAATGCAGAAATGCATGTAGAGTGTTAGTTGGGAGGCCGGAGAAAAAAAACCTTTGGGAAGGCCGTAGATGGGAGGATAATATTAAAATGAATTTGAGGGAGGTGGGATATGATGATAGAAACTGGATAGGGACCGATGGCGGGCTTATGTGAGGGCGGCAATGAACCTTCGGGTTCCTTAAAAGCCAAAAGTAAGTAATGACAAAATATTTGTAATTGAAAACATCAAGATGGGCAAAAGGGGACGTTGGAAGCCAACCCAAACTGATATAATATTGGTAATAAAAACAGTTCTTGATTTTCAAGAAAATTCTCTTAATAAAGCGAATTTCAAATATCTTATGCCAGATAGATGTATGCAGGATGCGTTAGAAAAATTATTTTCTACTGTCCGTTCCATAAATCCAATCCCGGATGCAAAATAATTCAAAACTGCTTTACGATTTCTCAGTTTTCTCAAAAACGAAGCATGGAAATTCCGCAGTTTCCAATTCTGAACTATTAGTTGAGTTTCTAGGTACAGATGTAAGTAAATCCGAAACAGAAGGGTCTAGTGAAGATGAATGTTAGTAAAAGGGAAATTGATATAGGCTAAATTGTAATTTAACTGAAAATATAAATAGTGACTTGAGTGAACAACAAGCTCTTTACTATTTGTTCAAAATAAAACAAAATAAGTTATATAGTATTTGTGAAAACTCTTTTTCATCTCTAATAACTGATAACAGGGATGAATCTATAAATTTTATTAGCACATTAGTGACTCTCAAGTCGTATCAGGTAATGTCAGTTGTAAAATTCGTATTTGATAGAATTCTATAAGCAGAAAAATGTGAAACGTTGGTAGAAAATGAGTTGAAATTGAAGGATTTCAAGTCTTTATTCATGAACACTTCAACTCTTACGTTCCCAACATGTTATAATATTTTTCAAAACGTCTTATCACTGTATTTTAGGACTAGAATATATTTATTGTTAAAAAAATTGTCTGTTATAGCACATGCACTGCAACAATCTGCTAAATGTGGCGGTCGAAGTGTTGGTGTGAGAACTGCAGTGGAAAATTGCTGTTATCCCTATTGAAATGGGCAGAACATAAATAACAAAGTGTTACCTCTGAGTCATTTTACTATGACAATAATGTTTATTAATCCTCGTCTCCTGTATTCAATAAACCACAACAACATGTATGATATCGCCTCTAATGACCTTCCTTCTAGCTTTGCTGCGTACGCTTCTGTGCCGAGCCAGGAGTGGATATGGCCGCCGCCGCCGAGAATGCGGTCCTCTCTACAAAAACCACTGCTCTGGGCCTACATAGCATACAAACCTAAAAAATTATTCATCTTTTGAGCTATACGTGTATATATTAATGGATAAACTTCAATAGATACGGTAGGCTAGTTAATGTACTAGAAGCAGAATTAATTATTATACTGCAAAATGTGCTGATCTGCAAATATCAATTCAATCTCTCCTGTCAACTTGAAATATTTCTCTCCATTCTTACAAAGATACTGAAAGTTATTTATATCCAAAGAGGGCTCTGTTTTTACTGATCTGTTGCATTTCAGAATGGAATTCGGGGACAACATTTTAAAGGAAGATTTGGAATCGGGAGCAAAAACTGTTTGCACATATCACATCAGATCCAAAATAAATTAATTGAAACTTGTGCTGATGTACTAAAAATAATAGAAGACGTAAAACATTAATCCTTTTTCCTCCGTATCGGCTGATAAGACCGCTGATATCAGCTGTACACCTGTGGAGTAACGGTCAGCGCGTCTGGCCGCGAAACCAGGTGGCCCGGGTTCGAATCCCGGTCAGGACAATTTACCTCGTTGAGAGTTTTTCCGGGGTTTTCCCTCAACCCAACACGAGCAAATGCTGGGTAACTTTCGGTGCTGGAACCCGGACTCATTTCACCGGGATTATCACCTTCATTTCATTCAGACGCCAAATAACCTAGATGTTGATACAGCGTCGTAAAATAACCCAATAAAATAAATCAGCTGTACAGAGCAATTGTGTATCGGTGTTCGCTATTTGCGCTGTGAATGTGATCAAGAAAAGAAGAAACTGATAATTTGTGAGGAATTCTTAGGTTGTGTGCCGTTCAAGAATCGAGATTCAAAATCGATCTCAGAAATCATTATCCGGATTTTGGAGAATTTTAATTTGGATTTAAACAAGCTAGTTGGACAAGGTACCATTCTCATCCTTGACAACGTTTACTCTTGCCTGATATCCGTTCTTAAATTCCTTTATACCCTTATATAAATCTCGAATGTTTTTATTCTTGCTGTCTGTTTCTGCCCAGAGGACTATGAGGGATGAAGTTACAGGAGAATGGAGAAAGTTACACAAAGCAGGACTGCACGCATTGTATTCTTCACCCGACATAATTAGGAACATTAATTCCCAAGAATCTAGTTCGATCAATTAAAATGTGTCTCAGTGAAACTTACAGCAGAGTTCGTATAGGCCAGTTTCTGTCGGATGCTTTTCTAATTCACTGCGGGCTAAAGCAAGGATATGCACAATCACCTTTACTTTTTAACTTCGCTCTAGCATATGCCATTAGGAAAGTCCAGGATAACAGACAGGGTTTGGAATTGAACGGATTACATCAGCTTCTTATCTATGCGGACGACGTGAATATGTTAGGAGGAAATCCACAAACGATTAGGGAAAATACGGGAATTTTACTTGAAGCAAGTAAAGCTATAGGTTTGGAAGTAAATCCCGAAAAGACAAACTATATGATTATGTCTCGTGACCAGAATATTGTATGAAATGGAAACATATTAATTGGAGATTTATTCTTTGAAGAGGTGGAAAAATTCGAATTTCTTGGAGCAACATTAAAAAATATAAATGACACTAAGAAGGAAATTAAACGCAGAATAAATATGGAAAATGCCTGTTATTATTCGGTTGAGAAGCTTTTGTCATCTAGTCTGCTGTCGAAAAATCTGAAAGTTAAAATTTATAAAACAGTTGTATTACCGGTTGTTCTGTATGGTTGTGAAACTAGGACTCTCTTTGAGAGAGGAACAGAGATTAAGGGTGTTTGAGAATATGGTTCTTAGGAAAATATTTGGGGCTAAGAGGGATGAAGTTATATGGGAATGGAGAAAGTTACACAACACAGAACTGCACGCATTATATTTTTCTCGTAACATAATTAGGAACATTAAATTCAGATATCTAAGATGGGCTGGGCATGTAGCACATATAGACGAATCCAGAAATGCATATAGAGTGTTAGTGGAGAGGCCTGAGGGAAAAAGACCTTTTGGGAGGCCGAGAGATAGATGGGAGGATAATATTAAAATGGAGTTGAGGGAGGTGCGATATGATGATAGAGATTGGATTAATCTTGCACAGGATAGGGACCGATAACGGACTTATGTGAGGGCGGCAATGAACCTTCGGGTTCCTTGAAAGCCATTTGTAAGTAAGTACCGTAAGTAATAATAATGTCGAAGATAGAAACACTGACAAATTCATTCCTAAGAAAATTTAGTTGTAACTTATTATTATACATCTGATAACAGTGGGTAAAAACTTTCTGTAAGAGTGGCTGTCGTACCTTTCCTGTTTCATAGAGATGCTATTCTACAATAACAGTGTAACGACCAGACAAAGACAACTACCCTGTATCAAAGATTATAAGGATCACTTGTGTTCAATAACAAGAAGCAGTGGCTGTAGGGCTATGTAATTTATCCTAATAAATATAAAGCATTATTCCATGCTTACTTTGTCTCTTAAATTTTAGAAAAGATTTCTCTCAAACAAAAATTTGATTTGAAAACATGATATTAAATCACTTATAACTCACTTGGGACGTGTAGGTAGGCATAGCCTATATTTTCTTTAATGTGTACATAATATTTGACGTGTATTATAAAAGGAGAGAGACGGCTGTGTCTATAACAGTATACCTTTAAATAATAGGCCTACACTTCATGTTTCAATCCTAATTTGGATCAACAGTATGTATACGTAACAAAAACGCACTTTTTTTAATTGCCTGGCGGGGGACATAACGTAACGGCTAATGCCAATTTTCAGATAGATTATTGCCAATAAGAATTAAGGAGAAATTAGCACAGGTACTTCTGGTGATTTTTTAAATGAAAGACGAGGATTTTGTAAAGGATTTTTTTGTGGAAATATGCATTTTATAGCGATACTTATTAGGAGAAAAACTGAATTGTTCGAGAGTGTAGTAAATTACGTTTCAAATGAGAAGTGCGTCATAATGAAGGTGAGTATGTGTATTTAGTATTTATTTATTTAACCTGGTAGAGGTACGGCAATCAGGCTCAAAATGAAACAGCAATATAAAATCAGATACCTCATTATTAAGAACACTGATTTTATTGCAACATTGCAGTGTTTCGTTAAGAATACCCAAAAACCTGGGTATATAGATAGTTTTTTGCTTCTCTTTTAAAATTTTGATTTTCGGAGTTACGAGTCATTCAACATGTAAGCCATAGCAAAAGTCTAAACCAGTGGTCGTCAGCACTCGCTGAAATGTGTAAAGGGTAAGCGGAGTCGTCCCGTGTGCACCATCGTGCAGCAGGAAGAGGTAGAGAGCATACCCGCTAGCAGCTACGAGTGCACCATTGTGCAGTGTGTTCTCCGCGGGTAAGTGGTCGTCAGCACTCGCTGAAATGTGTAAAGGGTAAGCGGAGTCGTCCCGTGTGCACCGTCGTGCAGCAGGAAGAGGTAGAGAGCATACCCGCTAGCGGCTACGAGTGCACCATGGTGCAGTGTGTTCTCCGCGGGTGAGAGACGCTAGCCCCAGGGTGTTCTGTGCTGACGACCGCTGGTCTAAACTAACCTGGCCTGTCACAGATTCGTAAATTCAAAGCATATGAAAAGCTGACCTAACCTAGCCCGTCTCAAATTCCCGCACCTCTCCGCCAGCCACCACTTTCACAGCAAATTTCGACCCTCATTTTCGATGTGAAATTGGAGTCGGAAGATTTTCTCTCTTTTTTTTATATAATACGTATGACTCGACTAGAAGCCAAGAATGTAAATTACACTTGTACCTTAACGTTGTAACGCAATAATACAGAAATATCTAAACTAACCAAACCTAATGTAATCTATTCAAAGCTAGTAATCTAACAAAACATAACTTTAAAAAATCCAGTGTACACTAGCGTGGAACTTTCGTAATGTGGCGCTTAGTTATGCTGGTAAGACTCAGTGGCGTATACTGGTTTAAGGGTCTGGGCTACCACTGACCCTATTATTACACAAAATATATTTTAAAAACCCTATAATAAAATTCCTTACCTATTTATATGTGAATTCCAGACGTCTTGATTGGGAAGAAAATACTTTGATGACTTCGTCATTGAAATTACAGTTGTTTCTGTAGAAATGACTTTTCAATGGACATCAGTGCCAAGCCGGATAAACGTTCTTGTGTATGAGTTGATCTACAGTAGGATTTTATTCTCTTCAACAAAGAAAATGTTCTTTCTACCGATGCTGACGTAGCTGGTATTGTCACAATTAATGTTGCCAATTTAAGGACTTCAGGAATAACTTGGTTCAGCTGGTTTTCATATATGGCAGATAATATTTCATGGATAGGTTTGTTCGAAAAATCAAAGACTTCTGCTGAATATATTACACTTAATTCATTTTTCAAACGTACTTGATCAAAGTGACTGTTATAGGACTGAAATAATTTGTTTAGTGCCTCATTCGGGAAGTTTTCTCTATAAGCAGGAAATTTTTGAGAATCTAGAAGATGTGTGAACTGAAGCTTTCCATAATCAGCAAATCTGTCAGTAATTTCCATGTGCATACGATCTAGTATGCTGTAGTACAGCTGCCTGTATTTCAATTCATCATCTCCTTTTCTTCACTTTAATGGTGTTCCATTGTATTGTCTGAAGAATTTTCATTTTCCATATTACTCCATATGGACGGAAGCCCACTATGTCTGAACTCGGATATAGTATTTTTTAACTTTGATACCTCTTGCAAGCAGTATGCTATGTCTAGACTTTTTGTCTGAAGAATATTGTAGAGCACATCTATATGTGCGAACACTCTAGCATAGACTTCAAGAAGAAATATATTCTGAAACTGTGTGAAAAAATACAAATATCCCTGAGCCTGCACAATTATATCATCATCCCAGTTTTCTTCAGAGTCATTACAAATGATATTTTCAAAGAAAGCAGTCAGTAGTTCTCTGTATTCCTTTACTGTATTTACAAGCCGAGATGTAAAATTCCATCTAGTTGGTGCTACTTTTGGGAGTTTCTTTTTCATAAATTCCTTGAGTTTTTCTGACCTTTTAGGAGATGATGAGAAAAATGCAGCTAAACCCGACTGTGTTTTGAAAAAAATGCGGCATTCTGGAATGGATAAAGTAGTTTGTTGCAAAACTAAATTGAGAACATGGCTGTAACAATGGACAAATAGTGCTTGAGGATACTTTTCTTGAACTTTTGTTTTTAAGCCATTAATACTTCCCGCCATAACTGAAGCACCATCGTATGTCTGTGCAATTAACTTATTGCCGACATTGTATTCTGCTATAACACCTTCCACATGCTGAAACAAAGCAGCAGCAGTTTTGCCCGAACTGACATTTGTGAATCCTATAAACCGTTCTTGAACATTGGCAGTACTGTCGACGTATCTTAAAACAGTGGACAATTGACTCTGATTAGAGCAGTCACTTGTTTCATCAATAACAATGGCCACAAAAGGTGCTTCTTCTATTTCAGATTTTATGTTCTTTATCATAACCCCACTTATAGCAAATATTAAGTCATTCTGAATTGCGGGAGAAGTACCACGGAATACTGTCCAACTCTCAAGATGATTGGCCAGTAAATGGTCAATTCACTTAAGGAACTTAAATATTCAATATAATTTCCTCTATTGTCTGATTCCACACTCTCATTATGACCCCGAAAAGCCAATTCTTGTTTTCCTAGAAAGCAGACTGCGTTAATAAGACGCAGTAAAATCTCCCGATTTTTTTTTTCACAAGAGCATTGTGTTGGTTGATGTGCAGAGCTTTTTGCTTATCTAGCTGTAAATCAATTCTTGTCTTCCCAAAGTTTGCAAAGTTCATGCTACTATAAATATGAGCTTTTGATTTGTCGTGTTTTAGGACTGCCGTTCGAAGGGAGTTCATATTAGAAAACCCCTCTTTTGACCACACATTAGTTTCGCGGCTAAATAACAAACATGGCCAGCAAAATAGTTTAGACAGTTTAGAACTACCACACAACCAATTCCACTTACCATATGATGTTGAAGTGAAATGGCGTGTGTACTCACGCTGTTTTTCATTTATGTCCATGGACAAATTTAACTCAGGAGTTGGTCTTTCCATTTTCACAATTTCAACTTTCTCGTTGTATGTACGACGGTTAAAAGGCACTTTTAATAAACCTTCTATTACACAGTCATTTTCAACACAAACCTCTCCAGAAACTTGTTCTGCCATATTTTTCACAATATCACTTAATTGGGAAATTAAAAACTTAATAATTCACAATTAATATAACTCTTAGACACTCGAACAAATCACAAATTTAAAATACTGCACTGCAAGAACAGAATCACATTAATGAGCTAGCGTACTAAGATTTTGTTGCTTCGCGCCTTCCAAGAAACCGATCACGAGAGCGGTAACTCACCCGCCTACATTGCACGATAGAAACTGAAGGGAGTGGGGGACGGGCAGTTGTGCGACGTGAGCGGAACGGTCACAGGCTACCCTTCGTAGCAGCGGTTTCTCCAGTGATGCCGCCTTGACAACTTGTTTCTTTTCGAGAGCAGAGAGCGCATATAAATCTAACAGTTACTTTAATTTTAATTACTGTGGTAAAACTAATACGGTAATACAAAATTATTACATTATGTTATATTATAAACTTTTTCTTTTGTAATTTCCTTGGGCTACCGCCGGTAGCCCCGGTAGTCCGCAAAATACGCCCCTGGTAAGACTGAAGAAGCAGCTGTAAAACAATAGAGTAGTATTAGCGGAGTACGAATGGAACTACCTCTGCGCTAGTTTGGCCAAAATTAATTGACCCTGAAACCTTACTTGTCCTCAAATCAGTATCAATGACATAAAAATGGCAATGTAAATAACTGTAAACAAAAAAATTACATTATTAACCCTCCTATAATTTATATACTGTATCTCTGAATGAGTTCTAACTTATATGTACAGCCTATCTATTATCAGGCAGTACATTTCACTTGATGATATGTGTCAGAGGAAGAGCAATATATAAACCCTTGCCCTTTAAAAGAATTCCTGCGTACGCTATTGTCTTTTCTATATACAGTATTTTTACATTAGAATCTCGTATAAACACTATGCCAGGTCTTTACCTGAGGACAACATAGTACGGTACTAAAAAGAATACGAAAATGACATCCAGTTCATTTAAAGTTTGCTGGGAGTCAAATTCGACGTCGCTAGGTTTCGTAGACACCATTTCATTAGAAACCATGTTATTTTTCTGCGTAGGTCTACCGGTAGGCCTATTTAATATTTTTGTAATTTCATTTACTCCAAGACTTAGTAACTTCCATTGATATTACGTAGAAAACATTAACAGTTTGGAGTTCGGCAAATAATTTTGAAGATTGCAACAAGCTGATATTGTATAAGGTAGCATTTATAGCAAAGGAGACAAGGAAAAAACTCTGTTAGAAGAATTCGCGTCACGCTTTTAAAGCATTGAGTATTGCCTCCTGTTTAATATACACATAGAGTTCACTGGGCGGAACTGATCAACTGACACAATCTCGTAATAATTTGTATCATACGGAATCTGACTATAATAATAATAATAATAATAATAATAATAATAATAATAATAATAATAATAATATTATTATTATTATTATTATTATTATTATTATTATTATTATTATTATTATTATTATTATTATTATTATATGAGTGAATCCTAATATGGTACATAGTGTGTAAACAATATAGACTTTGCCTATGGTATAAACCGTAATCAAGAATTGCTGCTAATAAATTTACAGTTACAAAGGAGAGATGCACGGACAACCTCACATCAGCTAATAATGTCTCGTAATTTACAGAAGTGTTAGGCCTACATAAATCAGAATGTCACAGTGTAGTAAACAGTACAGAAAAATAGTGGGGCGTGTGGTTTACCAGAACTAAGAGTTGCAGATAATTTTTTTACTTCGTTATTTAACGACGCTGTATCAACTACAAGATTATTTAGCGTCGATGAGATTGGTGATAGCGAGATAATATTTGACGAGATGAGACCGAGGGTTCGCCATAGGTTATACGACATTTGCCATAGGCTTGGGGAAAACCTCGGAAAAACGCAACCAGGTAATCAGACCAAGCGGGAATCGAACCCGCGCCCGAGCGCAACTCCGGATCGGCAGGCAATCGCCTTAAGCGACCGAGCTACGTCGATAGCTTTCAGATATCAGTCTAGTATCAGCAGCCTGATAATGACGCGGAATCAGGCCTACTTCAGTTTATCCTGATGACGTAAATATGACGAAAGTTGACAGTGATGCTATTTCTGACGATTCTACAAGGTAGATAATAAAATTAAGCAATTCAAAATAAGGAGACTGATTTTAAAATTTCACGCAGGTAATATTTATTTTCCCAAATATAATTAAGTAATTACGAAAGCCAGTTATGACGGCTGGGGGATCATCGTATTAACTACACGATACCTCTATTCTGGTTGGATGATCGTCCACCTCTGCTTCGGCATGTGGACGCGAGGCCAGCAGCCGTCTGGTCGGTCATGGTTCTTAATGACCTGTCGTGCCTCGGATCATTATTATAATGAAGTAAAAGTTTGTTCTGTGAAACTGCCGTTAACTGAGGGAGTAAGAACTTGCTGCCCTGCGTTATTTTATAAATGCACGAACACTATAAATCGCGTTAGAAATACTCACACAGCTACATTAAATTTAAAACTAGGCTCAAAATAATTCACCTCCATCAACACAAAATAACTACGAGAAGAATAGCCATGACAGAACACCATTGCTTGCTGTAAAACAGTAACGATGATTCGATACTTCCGAACAAAACAGCTGGCTATCACGTGCTAATGTGAAAAAGTCGCGACTTGTCAGCATGGACTCTGTTTGAGTGGCTGGTTTCAGCGGTTTCCAGGGTGACACCTTGAAGCCGTTTAACTGTCAATATGTTCTAGTTCTGTATAGAATAGACTGTATGTACGAAAACCTGGTTTCTATTCATAAGAACTTCAGGTTTACAATGGGCGTCGGAAAACTTGGCTGTACCGTCAAAGGTTTTATGAACGCAGGACACTGAGGCTCGAAAGAAATCCTACTTTTCTACGGACATATGGTGGCCTTAATGGAGCTTTATTAAGGGTAACTATCTCGTAACAAACACTTGAGCACCAAATCTAAGTAAATATTTTTCATAATGAGTGTAAAATACTGACCAAAAGATACAATTTAAATATGTACATAATTAATGAACAAACAGTTCAGTCCACACCTGTGGAGTAACGGACAGCGCGTCTGGCCGCGAAATGAAGTGGCCAGGGTTCGAATCCCGGTCGGGGCAAGTTACCTGATTGAGGTTTTTTCGGGGTTTTCCCTCAACCTAATACGAGCAAATCCTTGGTAACTTTCGGTGCTGGACCCCGGACTCATTTCACCTTCATTTCGTTCAGACGCTAAATAACCTTAATGTTGATACAGCGTCGTAAAATAACCCAATAAAACAAAAAATAAAAACTTCAATAGCTAAATGACAGCTGTGAGTAGTATGGGATGAAGATAAATGCAAATAAGAGGAAGATCATGGCCATAGGAAGAAAAGTAAAGAAGTTAAACTTGCAAATTCTAAATGAGACAGTCAGTAGAGCAAATGGACAGCTTCAAATACTTCGGGTGTACTAGGACTTTAAGCTGTGTTGGAAAGAGTGGATGAAGAAAGAATGATGCTGAAACTGATCAGAAACAGGAAAAGGAATTGGTTGGGTCACTGGCTGAGGAGAAACTGCCTACTGAAGGATGCACTGGAAGGAATGGTGAACAGGAGAAGAGTTCGGGGCAGAAGGAGATATCAAATAATATACGACATTAAGATATATGGATCACATGAGAGAGAAAGTGGAAGACAGAAAATAGGAAAGACTGGAGAAAGCTGGGTTTGCAGTAAAAGACCTGCCCTTGGGCAGAACATAACTGAATGAAACAGTTCAATATGAAATAAACCTTGCATTTCTAGGAATGACGCTTAGTACGGTTGAACGAAATACAGCGACATCAAAAACATTTTCCTTACATTTTTATTGTATTCGTATTGTTTGTTGGAATACAGTCAGGAAGCTCAATACGTAGTAAATATGCATCCATAGATAGTTGCTAACCTCTAGGGTCGCTAATATCGCCTCATTACAGACAATGCGAAATAGTAGGCCTACCGGCACAGTCTATTGTTCCTAGCACCCTAACAACTCACGTTTCGTGACTGTATATACTGGACTGTGACTATACCATGCAGGCTTTGCTTAAACATAAGTTTTAGTTGCCATGGTAAAATTTTACACTGCATATACTAGGTACAATTAGGACATAGTTAAAAATGAAAGGAAAAAGTTTTTGACGTCATTTTACTTCACTAACATTTTTTTAATTTTAGTTGGTTATTTAACGACGCTGTATCAACTACTAGGTTATTTAAGTGTTAAATTATATTAAGTATTAAATTACATAATTCTGATAATTAAATAATTCTGATTGTTGTCTTATACAGTGTAAATGTCCGTTATTAAAGAGTCCTCTGAAGTTAAGTATTTAGGCATAATTTTCGATAATCATTTAAAATGGAACCAACACATTAATTACCTTTGTAATAAATTACGTAAAATAGTAGGAATATTATTTGTTTTATTGGGGAATTACTTGTCAATAAGTTTATTACGTACAATATATTTAACTTTATTTCAATCGATAATTATGTATGGAATTATAGGATGGGTAGCTCATTTAAATCAAATTTTAATCCACTTTATTTATTAGAGAAGAAAATAATTAAAATATGTCTTCATAAACCTATTGATTTTCCATTTCAAAATTTGTTTCTAGACTTTAATGTACTTAACGTAAGACAAATTTATTATATTGTATTAATAAAATTCATACATAAAAATCGAAATAATTTTGAATTGTATTCTCATAGTTATGAAACAAAAGGTGTGAATTCTTTAAGATTGTTTGAACCAAAATGCAACACTGCTACAGTATTTAATCATAGTAGTAATTTAGGTCCAAGAATATATAACAAATTTATATTTAAATATCCTAATCTTGTCAATTCTAATAGTTTTAGTATTAAATTAAAAAAGTTATGTATGCATTTTTTTTATAAAATTTAGCGTCGTTGAGATCGGTAATAGCGAGATGAGGCCGAAGATTCGCCATAGATTACCTTGCATTCACATTAGGGTTGGGGAAAACCTCGGTAAAAACCAAACCAGGTAATCAGCCCAAGCGGGGATCGAACCCGCGCCCGAACGCAACTTCAGACCGACAGGCAAGCGCCTGAGTTACACCGATGGCTCACTGAGATACGGTTAAGGTGAAACGAGCGTTGAGCGAATAACTATTGCATTATATTTTACAAATAGAATGTTAAGTACATAACATATGCACAAGTGGTAGGCCAAAACGACAAAAATTATAATAAACTCGTTTGAATTAATCTGCATCTTTTAAAAATAGAACAAGATGAAAACTGGTACAAAATATAGGCCTAATTTTATTATGGCTCCCCTATTTTCGTGATCAAAGGAGATTCCATTATAACCTATCTGAGGAAGCCAAATTGGAACAATAAACTGACCAATTAACTAGTATTTCATAATACTATTATCATCTCTTACACAAACGCAAAACTGACTAACGAAATTTTTTAAACGCTACATTGTGTAGCAAAGTAATGCAATACATGATACTGAACTAACTTTACCATCCTACCGTATCATAGTTTTCGGGAGATTTTAAGAAACACTCATCTTCAGAAAATATCAAATATAGTGTACAATAAAATGTGTAATTAATCTTTCAACTCACGAAGACATTCTCAGGCCGTACATTTATTCACATCCCACATTATCCAACACAAAAATTAAACCACGCACACAACATTTCACCGTCACAATCACGAACTGCACATCCGCGATTCTCCCTCGGTATGACATCATTCAGAAGTACCAATAACGTCATGCTTCTAATAAAATAATAAAATGGCTCTGCGCTGCACTAAGAAAATTCATTTGAAGCAAATTATTATAATTAGCACTGTTAATTCCATTTATGTATGTTCCTATTCCTTTAAACATCCAAGAAAACTTGATAATTTACTAAGTGTCTGAGTTGTTTTCAAATATATTAAGTTGGCCATATCGTTCCATTCCCTCTACTGAATTCCGTCATCCAATGAGGTGCAACTCGCTCTGCGTTCTGCTTTTTTGCAAGTAAAAACATACGCAATAGCCCATAGTCAATATTTTAAGAAGTGAAACTTCAGCAAATCATTAACAGATTAACCCAGTAAATACACAAACTTTAAATTAAAATATAATAGCTGTGCATTCATTTGTGACGTTAGTTTTATTAGTTTAAAAAGAAAATTGTTTCGTAGCTACAATGCGGAAGCAATTAATGAAACGTATGTGGCTACCACAGCCACGATTGTTACGAGCGTCAGATCATAGCATGGGAGAGAGGAGACTCAGCTGTAGCGTGCAGCATTTAACCTGTTCGCAGCTTCTAAATATCAAATGATAGACCAATCATATAATAAGTAGTATATTTATATGCTATTTAATTTATCTTTCAAGGCTATAACTATGAACGTTTAATTCTATGTATTTATTCGTTCAAATCGATGCTTAAATAATACAAACCTTTCTTATCGCTTATTATCCGTAATTGTCTGCCGTTATGCCTATATCGATAGCGCATGTGCTTCCCAACACAGGACGGGGTGTTTATCCGTTGTCTTGTGATTGTTCTGCGATATCTCTGCGGTGGTGGCCCTGCGTCACGCCGATACCGTTTTCAGGAAGGTCCGAATTAGTGAACCTACCCACAGTGGTGTATAAGTCGGATATAAGGGGAGGTTTAGCAGAATAACAAATCAGTTTATCTAAGTGAAGCTTTTCCGCGAATTGCGATAGGCGACTTCTTTACACCAAATCACGACAGCAGGACTGGAGGTAGACTGAAAGGTGAAAACCCACCTGTCTGCCAGTCTTGTTTCAGTGCAGAATGCAATTATGGGATAATATTATGCATGGTACATGAAGCAAAATTCTCGTGGTTGAAATATTATGACATATCCAGGCTTCGAGAATTTGGACCCGATACAATAAGTTTACTGTGCATGCACTATATGTTGTTGACTTGCTGCAGGTAGATAGAGATGTGTTGAGGTAACAACGTAGAGTACGGTAGTATGGGGAAATACACATATGTACATCCTGAAAGTAAATATGCATAACACAACGCAATATCAAAAGAATGTGAAAAGCATTTATTCTCCTGTCTTTTATAAGCATTTGTGTTTAATTATACACAGTGTTAATGGTGGAAATAAACATGTAGCAATTTTAATTTTTTTCATTTATCCTATTGGTCGTCTTTAGGAAGTGCAGTTACAGTACCGAATTGCAATGTACTACAAGATACATTCTCAGTGTCTCAAACGTAAATCTTTTTCCGTTATCTGCCAAGGTTGTACTGTAGAAAGCTGCGCTCTACGTCGCATGACGTTATACGATCAAAACGAAAAAACCTAACATCATTGCAGTCTCTAAGAGACAGTCCTTTATTCTCGGGTGACTCTATGTCCACAAATTTGCTATTTATGTTACACAATGTTCCACATCCGTTATTTTTACATAAAATTGATTTCCACTTCTGTTTTACACGTTCAGTAACCGGTGTACTTTATGTCTCATTAGTTCTCTGCATCATTTTCTAAATTAATTTGAAGGCTTCCGGCATCTATTGCTCTGACTTTTCTAACCGTGTAATAGTTTCAGACACAGTTTGTATGAAAACCAAATCCAGAGCGTTTTATTTTGCGTATTTGTTGGCATTCATTCTACAGTACCTCCACCCACTGTACGCTTTTCCACTATACTCAGTACGCCGTTATGCGGATTTCCCACTGAACTGCTCTATCGGGTCCGAAGTCTCGAAGCCTGGATATATCAGTATTGTTTACGTACAGTGTATAAAGTACTGTAACTAATATAAAGTAAGTACTGTAACTAGAAAATAAAATGACCTGGGCGGGCTTTAAGCCATTTGGACCAATTTATCTCAATTGGGCTCCACGCCTACGGAGCCCTCGTACCTAAGCACAATGATTTTTATTTTCAGGACCAATCTATGGAAAATTAAATTATTATTTATTTAACGACGCTCACAAGTGCAGAGGTTATATCAGCGTCGCCGATGTGCCGGAATTTTGTCCCGCAGGAGTTTTTACATGCCAGTAAATATACTGACATGAGCCTGTCGCACTTAAACACACTTAAATGCCATCGACCTGGGCCGGGATCGAACTCGCAACTTCGAGCACAGAAGGCCAGCGCTACACCGGCTACGCTACCTAGGCCAACCCAATCTATGGATAGGCCTACTATAGGAAAATGCGTAGCAGATCTGCAAATGGCAATGACAGATGTGAGGATAGAACAGAAACAAGAATGAGTGAAGTCGCCCTCGGTAGCATAGTTGGTATAGCGCTGGCCTTCTATGCTCGAGGTTGCGGGTTCGATCCCGGCCGAGGTCGATGGCATTTCAGCGTTTAAATGCGACAGGCTCATGTCAGTAGATTTACTGGCATGTAAAAGAACTCCTGCGGTTCAAAATTCCAGCACACCGGAGACGCTGATATAACCTCTGCAGTAGCGAGCGTCGTTAAATAAAATATAATTTATTTAAACGAATAAATGAATATCAATAAGTTGTTAATTTAAATGGTTACAGGCTTGTGGAGTGAGATACTGAAGTCATTAAAGTCCACATGCAAATACGTGAGTTTCTCCTTGCAATAGGTTTGGTACTACATTTCCAATTTTCTTTTTCATTGTCCTTAAGGTCTTCCTGACAATCCTAGTGACTGTTGCGTCAGAAGAAAAGTTTTTCTATGCTTAAATGGATCAAAACTTATTTCACACCAAAGAAAACCACAATCCAACAAAGGTATCATTTTGATATATCGTATTATTCAGCAAAATTATAAATAAAGAAAATTACAAACAGACAATAATAATAATAATAATAATAATAATAATAATAATAATAATAATAATAATAAACTTAATAATAATAATAATAATAATAATAATACTTACTGGCTTTTAAGCAAACCGGAGGTTCATTGCCGCCCTCACATAAGCCCGCCATTGGTCCCTATCCTGTGCAAGATTAATTCAGTCTCTACCATCATATCCTACCTCCCTCAAATTCATTTTAATATTATCCTCCCATCTACGTCTCGGGCACTCCAAAGGTATTTATCCCTCCGGCCTCCCAACTAACACTCTATATGCATTTCTGGATTCGCCCATACGTGCTACATGTCCTGCCCATCTCGAACGTCTGGATTTTATGGTCATAATTATTTCAGGTGAAGAATACAATGCGTGCAGCTCTGCGTTGTGTAACTTTCTCCATTCTCCTGTAACTTCATCCCTCTTAGCCCCAAATATTTTTCTAAGAATCTTATTCTCAAACACCTTGAATCTCTGTTCCTCTCTCAAAGTGAGAGTCCAAGTTTCACAGCCATACAGAACAACCGGTAATATAACTGTTTTATAAATTCTAACTTTCAGATTTTTTGACAGCAGACTAGATGACAAAAGCTTCTCAACCGAATAATAACAGGCATTTCCCATATTTATTCTGCGTTTAATTTCCTCCCGAATGTCATTTATATTTGTTACTGTTGAATAATAATAATAAAAATAATAGTAATAATAATAATAATAATAATAATAATAATAAGCTTAACAATAATGTTTGTAAACATAAATCTTGGTGCGAAATTTAAAAAAATCAAACTGTTTCGTAATTCTCCGATATCTTCAGACTAGTAACTAGACATAAGTCTTTGTCAGCGTATCTCTTCGGAATTGGACTTATGCTGTACTTCAACCATGAACTTATCACATACTGAACTGCACGCTCTCAACGTTTCAGAAAATAAAAGTTCTTAATAAAATCGCAGATTTTTATTGGAATACTAGAAAAGTAATGAAGAAAATCAAATGTTACGAGTACTTGAATAAAATTATTTGAGATCAGTAATGCAGCAAGAAGGTTTCAACAGTTTCATAATTTCATTCTGTCCATTGGATATGAAAATTACCTGGAGCTTGTTGAACTTAGACAAAATCCTAAGGGCCGTATTCATAGGCATTCTTAGAGCGGGCTTCCGGTGGATGATCAGCGAACTAACGTTTTTCGTATTCATAAACCAGTGTTAGCGATATGATATGATATGAATCCTGTACAAGTAACCAGTCGATAGCCAGGGATAGTTTAGCACGCTCGTAGCGCGGGCTAGCGAAATGTCTATGAATAGCACCCTAAAAGTCTTTGTAGGGTAAAAATCAAGAAAGATAATTTTTCCACGTTAAAACCCTAATCGCCCGCGCCCGCGCGCACACACACACACACACACACACACACACACACACACACATACACACACACACAAAGACCGAAGTGCTGAAGACACTACGAGAAGAGAGCATGAGGAGTTGGGAACGAGAATGGCGAGCTACAAACAACGGAGCCGAAACAAAGAAGTACTTTCCAAGCATCGCAGAGGGACTACTTACGAAAATCCAATTACATCGGGACTCACGACCATGTTCACAGGACACGGAAAAATAAGGGCCTACTTCTATAGATTCCAGATAACACCAGATGCAACTTGCCCCTGCAAAGGTGGAATCAAACCGTCGACCATCTTCTGTTCGAATGCTCCAAATACAACATGGAAAGGCAAACACTGCGGAGAAACATAATAACCAAGGGAGGAATTTGGCCACCAGATAGAAGAGACCTAACAAAAAGATTCTTAAAAGACTTTTGCAAATTTGTGAATTCAATTGACTTTACAAAAAAATTAAAGTAGAATAGAACACAGAGTAGTAATAAGCATATATCTGTTAGTGATGGGCGAAGTTGTTCTTTTCCCGGAACAGTTCCGACTGTTCCGGTTCCGAAAAAATACTATGTTCCAAATAACAGTTCCGAAATAACAGTCACCAGTGGTGATGAGTCGGAGTCGTTGAGTCGTTCAAACGAACGGTACAGTACCCTCCCTCTTTACCATGCTGCTCACACCGGAGCACTCATAGGCATGACATAGTACACATTCTTATCTATAGATGGCACTGCAATGCACATTCGAATCGATTTTGGAAAATTGCTGTGCATGCGGACAGAACTCAAAAGCTTAATGTTAGTAATTAAACAGCTGTTGACTACAAGGACAGAATACAACACTTTGTTTTCGTACATAAAGTTATAAAGACATGGTAGCCAACTAAAAAAAATAACATAACATTTAAAACATATGGTATGTAATTTCTCTTCTCTCTATTACATAATAAAAAAAAACAAATCATTAATTTTTATTTTTACTTTTCTTAATGCAGTTATAATAATAATAATAATAATAATAATAATAATAATAATAATAATAATAATAATAATAATAATAAATATTACAATTTCATAAATAAAAAAGATATATATTGGCAGTACTGAAACCTGGAAACCCCGCAGTGGGTTAGTAAAATGTTGGAATCGCATCTTTACCAAAGTGTAATTTAAACTTCGCATTAAACCTCCTCTCCAAATCAGTACTTATATGGGCAGTTTCCAACAAATAATGCTACAACATTTTTGTCGTTCTTTGATAACAGAGAAGATAGCACAAAAACTTGTGCTTGTCAGACTTAACCTCAACAAACGACATATAGACATTGTAACTAAACCACTCATTACCATTTACGACTTTAACCTTTGTATAGAATCAGCTGATCAATGAATTAATAATAGTATGCGTACTTTATGACTTTGTAGAATGTTTATAAAACAGAATTAGTCAACTAATGGTGAAATAAACCATAAAGCGGGAATGAATATTACAGATTATTAAATACTTACTATAACATTACAGATGATTGGCCAGTCTTACAAATGTTGATATTAAAGTTCGCGCCACCGCAAGGATTTCAATTTCCATGCGCCCCCCTCCAACCACGTGAGAGTTTCAAGTACCAACTTCATCCAACGAAGTTCCAAGTATAACATAAAGAACAACGAGAACAGTGTAACTGCAGCTGTCGGTTCATCGGAACAAGCTCCGACGTTCCGACTGTTATCTCGGAGTCGGAACATACCTTGTGCAACGCGGTACTGCGAGCCCGCAACAGCTGGGCAAGTGAGCAGCTCGGAGTCGGAACAGGAGGTTCCGACCTACTGTTCATTTTTGCAACAGTTCCGAGA
The DNA here is from genome assembly GCF_040183065.1 of Periplaneta americana. NCBI lineage: Eukaryota > Metazoa > Arthropoda > Insecta > Blattodea > Blattidae > Periplaneta > Periplaneta americana. The sequence continues at coordinate 1,775,392 of NW_027185501.1, read as the reverse complement.
CCGGAACAGTTCCAAAATAACTGTTGTGTTATTTTTTACCCATCTCTAATATCTGTACATAGTGTAAATACATAAACGTAGATTTTGGTAAGACAGAATAGGATTTATTAAGAAGTAAAAGCCAAATTGTACAAAACACAACATTACTAAACTCAGGCATTCCATACAAATAGCGCCATAATACAAGCTTAATTTATATTGTAATTAGTCAACAATCAGGTATAGGCCTATGGTAGCTTATCAATCATCAACTTAACACAACTGGAATTCAACTTAATATGCATAGACAATATAGATGTAGTACTATTACAAACTGTAGTCTAATGGAATATGTTTTTTAATTACGTTTCTAAAACACACACACACGTTTGTGATCGGAGATTAAAGGCTCTAATACTAATAGGCTATGTATTTCCAGGCTTGATCGTCGAGTAATTGAGGACTGAATATGGTAAACGATGAAAGTGTCACAATGTCAATTTCTGTTTCTTTGCATCAAACGATAGTAGGCCTACCTGTGTGCCGTGCTTTGTAGCCTGATAAACGTGGAATGTGCCAGATGCATCCGGTTTAGTCATAATTTTTGTCGTAAGATTTCCCTGATGATGAATAGGCCTATCTCAGTCGAGTGACACCGGGGAACGCTGGAAGTGCCTCTGCTGGGCGTGATGCCGTCTGTAGTTGAAAGGGGCGGCCGGCTTGTTCTTATTTTATTGTGTGATTGATTTTAAAAAATCCAGCTTTTCTTACATTCTTTATCCAAATTTTGTCGTGTTTGGTTTTAAGGGGTTTCTGTTATTTTTTAAAGTAGCCTAATATAGAATTTTTATGTCTAACTTAATACAAAATACAAAATTGTAGACCTAATAAGGTAAAATAAAGATTTCGAAAAGTAAAATAACAATATTTTGTAGAATAGATCTGAGTATGTAGGCCCTAATTCATTGATTCCTAATGCTAATTATTTTTTTCATAACAATCAGCCTATTCATTAGCCTAATCCTACCAATATAGTTACAGTGGGCCTATAAGTTATAGGCTATTAGTTCAGTGCAATAAAATATGTGTTTCTTAATAAAATATGTGCAAATAGTGAACGATAAAAGTGCCAGAATACTGGAAAAATACTGTTTGACAAGATTCCCACACTTTTTGTTTGAGACATTATTGTATACAGCCTATATAATTAGATCTAATAGCCTATCAAGCATAAATGATTGTGATTTGAACTTACACTTCTTCCTGCTAGGAGAGACACGAAATTTTCTATTCCGCCGAATGTGCCGACGTCAGTATTCTGTACGGACATGACTTTCTCAGTAGGCCTAGCGTTTGAGTTATTTATTTATTTAGGCCTATTTATTTATTTATTTATTTATTTAGGCCTATTTATTTATTTAGGCCTATTTATTTATTTAGGCCTATTTATTTATTTATTTATTTATTTATTTATTTATTTATTTATTTATTTATTTATTTATTTATTTGTGGTCCTTATCTTGGTCGTCCTCGTCTTTCACATAGGCTAGGCCTATCCCTTATCGCGATCGTGGCTCTTCTAGTGGTCCTTATCTTGGGCATGTCGTGATCCGTATCTCGTGGTCCATGTCGTGTAAGTAATTATCGTGGTTGTGATCCTTGTGATTCTTATCGGGGTAGGCCGATAAGTTGTGTTATGTATCTTATCGTGATAGCCTCTCTATGATTATCTCGATGCTTGTCATGGACCACGTCATAGGGCTAATCCATATAGTTGTCCTTGTTTTCTTTGTGGTGGTCCTTATCTTGATTCTTTTTTTTTTTTTGACGTGTTCCTTATCATGAGCCTTATATTTGTCATGGTCCTTACCGTGGTCTTGGTAGCTACTTTTCGTATTTTTTAACGCGGTCCATATCGCGATCCTTATTATGGTAGCTACTTATCGTGGTCCATATCTTATGCCTGCGTGAATGAATGACATGTTTATGGCAGAATATTTTTCTTGCGGATATGCTTCCGGAGCTACTTGAAGATGTCCCGATTAATAATCGAAAAAACATGATCTTTCAACACGACGGTTTAAATTGTCGAAATTATTTAAATGTACATTTTTCGAATCGTTGGACAGGGAGAGCAAGTTCGTATCTTGGCCGGCACGTTCCCCAGATACAGCTCCAATTGATTTTTGTGTTTGGGGCCATATTAAATTAATTGTTCGTGAAACAGCCATCGACACAGCAGAAGAATTAGTTGATAGAAATATTCATACTTTTGACGATCTTCGTAACCGACCACAGTTATTTCGAAGAATTCGTCGTTTAATCACATAGCGTTGTACGTACTTTGTGTGTCAACAATGGCGGTCGCAATTTTGAACAGTTCATTAGTTTGTCAATACCATTTTCTTAATATCTTGTAACTTATTAGATAAAAATGTTACTATGTAACCACAGAAAGTAAATAAAATAACTTTTCAATTTGAGATTCTTTCATTCTTTCCTTCATATCACTATCACTTGAAAACGAAGCATTTCCGGACATTAGGCCTACTTTATTAAGAAAAAACTGTTTAATTTCATGCCCCCTATCACACAATAAATCTAGGAATAGTTATTCTGTTACACTCTGTGTAATATGTATAAATCTTTAAGGTGATCAAATGGTATGAGTGAGTTTTTAATAACGCTCTTCAATTATATTATATTAAATTAATTTTCCATTTATATTTATATGAAGAAGGTAAGTCTACTTTGATGGAAATTTAGCTTGTATACGTCCACGTATGAACGATTGAAGGAAGGAAAGAAGGAGTTAATAGTGTCATACGAATCTTCGGATGAAATGGATGGATTCTTCATTCATCATAAAGCAGAAATTATATTATGCCAATAACTGAATTTGTCCCGCGCCGTAGCGTCGTGGTCTAAGGCATCCTGCCTAGGACTCGCGATACGGAATGCGCGCTGGTTCGAGTCCTCATGGGGGAAGAAATTCTCATAAAATTTCGGTCAGTATATGGGACCGGTACCCACTCAGCATCGTGATGTACTTGGGAAGCTACGATAGGCCTACGTAGCGAAACTCGGTTACGAAAGCCAGCTATAGCTAACATTTTAATTATAGGCTAATGTAGCCTAGATATCAGGCAACATGGTCCAACATGTAACATCGCCTGTCTCCGAATTGTAACGGAGATACCCGCTACTTTTGCAGTGCAACTTTTATACTGCAGCTGCAAAAGTTGCGTGTCGTGTTCACACGTAAGCCAAAAGTAGCGCGCTGTACACTACTTTTCGTGCTGCGCAACCCGAGTGCTGCAAAAGTTGCAACTGGAGGTTACGAGTCTGTTCACACACAAGGCGCTACTTTTGCAGCCTCAGTCATGCTGCAGGTTTCCATCTCCGTGTTGACTTTTCAATATACATTTTGTGGTTATGTTAGGATTATTAGGAAACTCATGCGAAAGCTTCCTTATCTATTATTTGCTTTTCTATATTAACTAGTATTCAGAAATTGGCATTATTTTTACTATAGACCTAAAGCTTTTAAAAACGCCTATAGGCTATACTTAAATGATAATCAACAGCATATTCACGTAATCAATGTTGGCAACCCTCCTGTTTGAAACCACGATACGGAAAATTAAAAAAAAATAATTATATCGTCAGCAAATATGCTTAGACTGTGTTGTGTATTTAATAACTGTTACAAATAATTTATTTTCATCACATCTAACATTAAAATAGGCCTATATCCAAACAATTAAAGTATGATTGACACATTTGGGTGGCAACACTGGTTACTACCGCAGCAAAAGTTTCAACAAAACCGATATCAAAAATGCTGCGGCTGCAACCCTGAGAACCCTGTTCACACGTCGCTACTTCTAAGCTGCGCGCAGCATGGAAAAGTAGCGGGGGCAGCAGATTCGGCAGCCGCTACTTTTCGAGATGCACTGTTGTTCACACGTCGCAGTACGAGAGTTGCGCAGTTTTTGTACTGCAGCGCTGCAAAAGTAGCGACGTGTGACCGTACTTTAGTTTCTAGAGAGCGGCCACTTTTTCTTTTGTAGCTGTAGACCTACATCCCGCTTGTGTTTGTTTACTTCCTAACCAGAACACCGAGAGTTATATAGCCTACAGTAAATGCATTCCGACACGTTGTGCAACATTGTGTTTTCAGAGGTTTAATCCTGCTGCCAGAGCGAATGTTTGTAGATTCTGAAACAGTCATACGCCTACATTCTGTGGCCCAAATAATTTCGCAGTCAATTAACGTAAGAAGTTTTGTTTCCATCTCGGACAAAATTTGTGGCAGAAAATGCAGTCTTTAGGATTGTCAAACACTGATAAATTTAATTTATAGAGTTTCAAGTAACTAAAAATATTTTTTGTACTACAGTTTTTACCTCCTGATGTCGAAAACTGTTTCGTCGACGACTTCATGTCGATCCTATCAGCTGGTAATGAAAAAATTGAAGAGTTCACAGATTATGAGTTCGAAACATAGGCTACATTGCTCCCTGATCCTATGTGGTGTGAATTTTCTGCCTCATCAAACAGAACTACCAATGCACGTGAATTCTTTCATTCTCGCCTCAATTCCTATTTTATAACGCTCATCCATCAATTTTTAACTTCATTGACGTAGTCTATTGAATAATTTTAAACCCGAAGTTTGCATTTTATGTAGAAGTTCAGGAAAGCAGGCTAAAAATAGAAAGAAAAAGGAACAGTTTATTGCAGAACAAATGACAATGTTGACAACGGGACAAATGAGTACATTTGAATTTGTGAAGTCAGTGTATTTAAATTTATAACATCAAAAATTTTGGGGGGACGATCCAGCCAAACCCCACGCGGTGTTCCCTGGGTAATGCTAATAGGCTGGGACCCAATTAACCTACTAGGCTTTTTTTTTTCGACCCGGCACCAATTTACCGTATTTTCTATGATTGGGACCCAGTTTACATATCCCGGTGCATCAGTGGTGGATTTTAGGCGAGGAAAGCTACGATGCACGCCTTATATATAATACGTCACTTAGCACTGATTAACTTCAGGTCTACTCGTATCGGTTCGATATATAACTGTCTCTACCGGGGTCAGTTAAGGGGCAGTCTTCAGTATCCGAGTTGAGCTACCTAAGCCCAGGCCTGTCCTAATCTATCTTGTGATGAAATATTTGTTACTTTGGACTACGACTGATTTTTTCACGTTTTATGTCAGATCGAATATAACGAAATGTAGGGCCTACGAGTGGTGATAAAACCATAATACTTTCTCTTCCAATTTTAGCGATAGAAAATTAATTTTCCTGCAATATTCCAATGACATCGCATGTAGCATGCAATGATCACCTCATCTTATAATTTAGCCACCTTGATTTCTTAAAAATAGAACTCTTTAGTTTAATATTACCTACGTCTAATCAGAGCATAACAATATCACTTATTTACCTACTTACTTACGGCTTTTAAGGAACCCGGAGCTTCATTGTCGCTCTCGCATAAGCCCGCCATCGGTACCTATCCTAAGCAACATTAATCCAGTCTCTACAATAATATCCCGCCTCCCTCAAATCCATTTTAATATTATCCTCCCATCCATGTCTCGGCCTCCTCAAAGCTCTTTTTCCCTCCGGTCTCCCAACTAACACTCTATATGCATTTCTGGATTCGCCCATACGTGCTACTGACCTGCCCTTCTCAAACGTCTAAATTTAATGTTCCTAATTGTGTTGGATGAAGAATGCAATACGTAAACATAGTCTAGTTCTGCGTTGTCTTACTTTCGCTATTCTCCTGTAACTTCGTCCCTCTTAGCCCCAAATATTTTCCTAAGCATCTTATTCTCAAACACCATTAACCTCTGTTCCTCTCTCAAAGTGAAAGTCCAAGTTTCACAACCATACAGAACAACCGGTAATATAACTGTTTTATAAATTGTAACTTTCAGCTTTTTTGAGGGCAGACTGGATGACAAAAGCTTCTCAACCGAATAATAACGCGTATATCCCATAATTATTCTGCGTTTAATTTCCTCCCGAGTGTTATTAATAATTTTACTCTTGCTCCAAGATATTTGAATTTTTCCACTTCTTCAAAGGATAAATTTCCAATTGTTATATTTCCATTTCGTACAATTTTCTGGTCACGAAACATAATCATACACTTTGTCTTTTCGGGATTTATTTCCAAACCTACCTCTTTACTTGTTTCAAGTAAAATTCCGTGTTTTCCCTAATCATTTGTGGTTTTTCTCCTAACATAGTCACGTTATCCGCATGGACAAGCAACTGATGTAACCCGTCCAATTCCAAACCCTCTCTGTTATCCTGGACTTCCTAATGGCATGCTCTACAGCAGTGCTCGTCAGCACTCGCTGAAATGTGTAATGGGTAAGCGGAGCCGTCCCGTGTGACCCGTCGTGCAGCAAGAAGAGGTAGAGAGCATATCCGCTAGCAGCTGCGAACGCACCATAGTGCAATGTGTTCTCCGCGGGTAAGAGACGCTAGCCCCAGGGTGCTCTGTGCTGATGACCGCTGTTCTAGAGCAAAGTTGAAAAGTAAAGGTGATAGTGCATCTCCTTGCTTTAGCCCACAATGAATTGGAAACGCATCTGACAGAAACTGACCTATGATGAGTCTGTTGTAGTTTCACTAAGACACATTTCAATTAACCGAACTAGTTTCTTGGTAATACCAAATTCAATAAGAATATCATATAAAACTTCTGTCTTAACCGAGTCATATGCCTTTTTGAAATTATGAATAACTGATATACCGGTACTGTAGACTACTCTTATAGGCTACTCCCATTTTTTCTACAATATCTGTCGAATACAAATATCTGATCAATAGTTGATCTATTATTCCTAAAACCACACCGATGATCCCCAATAAATTTCATCTACACATGGAATTAATCACCACAAAAGAATATTGGACAAAATTGTGTACGACGACAACAAAATTGAAATTCCTCGAAAGTTACTGCAGTTAGTCTTATCCCCTTCTTAAAGATAGGTACAATTATGGACTCTTTCCATTGCTTAATCTTTCTTGCCCTTGAGTTGATCTTTGAAGTGATTTAATCCGCTTAAGGGCAGAAAATGACCTCTCAGCAGATGCAGATGTGCTTGGTATGGTCAAAACCAGTAGGGTCAATTTGTACAATTCGACAAATTCTGTGTGGAGTTGTTTTGATTTTAAATGTGTCACCAGTTCATGAGGGTATTTTCCACGAAACTCTTCCATTGAATATAGGACTGTCAATTCATTTTTTAGACGAACTATATCAAACACTGCACTGTGCTTTACATTCAGCGCATCCAGGGCGGAATTAGGAAAATTTAATTTATAAGACTGAAATTTGTTTGGATCAAGCAATGAAATAAATTCCAACTGAGGGAGATTTCCAAACCTATCTGTAATATGGTTTGTCACATTGTCTATTTTTTCAAAAAATATTCTCCTGTATTTTATGACATCATTTTCCAGGCATTTTCTTTTTCGCGGCACTTCTTCACATTCGACTTCATTACAAACATCACTCCATAATGCATCAAATCTGTATCTCTCATGTAGAACAATATGTTTTATTTCATTAACCTTTTCTACACAATACAGAATATGCAAATGCTTCGTTTGAAGAATGTTGTACAGAATGTCAATGTATGCATAGATCTTTGATAACACATTTAGAAGAAATTTGGTCTCAAACTCTGAAAGGAAAGACAAATATCCACGCGCAAGAGCAACAGTTTCACTTTCCCAGTCTGATGAGTTGTTGAGTATATTTTTAAAAAAGTCCACCAGCAATTTACGGTTCTCCTTTACAATATTGACTATTCTGGAAGAGAAATTTCATCTTGTGGGTGCATTTCTTGGAATTATTCTGTTGGAATATTCAGTAAGAGCATGCGCGCGTTTTGTAGACTTGGAGAAGAAGCTACTTAGTCCATTCAATGTCTGAAAAAAAGATCCGGCACTCCTTAATACTCATAGCTGACTGAGATAAGACTAGATTTAGGACATGACTGAAACAATGAACAAACAGAGCTCTAGGATAAATGTCTTGAACTGTGGTTTTAAGTCCATTTATTTCTCCAGCCATCTCTGCCGCACCGTCATATGTTTGACCAACTAATTTGTCTCTAATATCATAAGATCCCACTATGTCCATTACATGATTAAATAAACCATTACAGGATCTATCTGCACTCACATCAACGAAGGAAATAAACGTTTTTTTGAACCTGTGCTGTCTGGCCATGGACATACCTGAGAGTGGTGGATAGTTGTGATTTGTTGCTTACATCGGATGTTTCATCTAAAATAACTGCAACATGCTGGGCCATGGAAATGTCATTCTTAATAGATTCCATCAACACGCCACTGATAGCAGCTATCAGGTCATTTTGAATTCTGTTGATGTGCCCTTAAATGTTGTAGACGACTCTACATGTTCTCGAAGAGTAGTGTCGTAGCTGCTCAACAAATGTAAACATTCTATATAGTTGCCTTTGTTAAATGAATCTTCACTTTCGTCATGCCCTCTGAACGGCAGTACTTGCATGGCTAAGAAGCACGTTGTGTCGATTAGGCTTTTCATTATTTCTCTGTTCTTCTTCACCATTTCATTGTGACGCGCCACATCCGATTTCAATTGTTGATCAAGTTGGGTGTCAATACGAACATTTCCAAAACAAGAAAGCTGAACAACCGAACGCAAATGACATTGCGATCGTTCGTGTTTGACAATGGCATTGCTGAGATTATTTAAATTATTATAACCCTCTTTGTTCCACACACTTTGTTCGTTACAAATTAACGGTTAGCACGTCTAGCCGCGAAACCAGGTGGCCCGGGTTCGATTCCCGGTCGGGGCAAGTTACCTGGTTGAGGTTTTTTCCGGGGTTTTCCCTCAACCCAATATGAGCAAATGCTGGGTAACTTTCGGTGTTGGACCCCGGACTCATTTCACCGGCATTATCACCTTCGTCTCATTCAGACGCTAAATAACCTAAGCTGTTGATAAAGCGTCGTAAAATAACCTACTAAAAATCGTTACAAATTAATAAGCATGGCCAGCAAAATAATGACTGCATCCTGTTAGCTAATTAGTTTTCACATATTGGTTCACATTGAAATAACGTAAATATTCTCTACTCTTTTCTTTATGTAAAAACTTAAAGTTCGGAAGCGCCGGCATTGGTCTTCCCCCCACAGTTACAATTTCAACTTTTTCGTTCAATGATCTACAACCGAAAGTCCTTTTAAAAATCTGTTCAATTATACAGTGATCTTCTGCCATATTACAACAATGTCGCACTAGTTTTACCTCACTTTGTTCAAATAAACTCTATAACACACTCACTTTACCAATAGAAGTTCAAATAAACACTATAATACAGTAATTTCATCACCAAAAGCGCTTTCATTAGCGCCTACCAGCCTAACGTATTACGGCAATGGGCAAGACACGTAAATCAGGGCGCATGCGCCAGCTGTTCTAATGTACTGATTATGAAGGGAAACACTACGCTCACTGCAGGGCCAGGGAGGCTCAGCAAGCCGAGCTGCCCAACTCTCCAGTGACGAAAGATGACGCGAGAGCGAGCACACAGCGGACAATAATTGAAATGCGACGTACAGTACCAACCAAAAGGAAATGAAAATAGGATGCCAAGCCAAAATTTGCTGAAATTAGTTAAGGACTCTGCAGACTTTCTTAAATTAACAGTATTACTTTTAAATACAAATTTAATAAATTTCTTCCTGTCTGTCTGGGTAGGCGCAGCAGACCTAGCCTACCCAGAATGCACGCCACTGGTACATGCAGTACTACAACTTATTTGATCACTAATGAATGAATGTAAGTTCTTGTTTGCTATAATTTTATGATAATCTGTAGCCTAAGCTACTTCCGACCATGAAACTGAACAGAGGGTGATCAGTGAGGGGTGGGGAGGGGATGGATAAGGCGTGGTTTCCCTACTTGCATTCCTGTCCCTCACTTAATCCCAAATTTCGATAATCCGAACAGGTCCCTGTCCCAATTGGTTCGAACTAGCGAGGTTCTACTGTATAGCAGTAGCGGCCATTCAAATGAAGAAGGTGAAGAACATTTCACTTGTTATTTTGCGAGCCACTTGATTTATATTTCATGTATTAAATTATCCAATTTAAAAACTATAGCTCTATAAATCAATAAATGTCAAGTAAGCATCGTCAGGCTGTTTCAATATTCCCGCTGTTCACGTCTCAGCGGCAGCGGCGAGGCGATGATTCTCAGATTTAAAATATTATTTTGTTCTTCTATGTTAGGGTGGTTGCTATGACAACGACTGCGACATTTCCCCCCGCACTTCCACATTCTTCAAGAAACGGCTGTTGCTGTGACGAACACGTGTTTGGCCTTCAGCCCAGCCGGTGCGCTTTGTATAATGGGTGACACGGAGATTTACGACTACTTGTCTGTCCAGCAACATGGCCCGTCCTAAAGAAAATTCTTTCCTAAAAATTCTGCTTCGTCAATTCTTCTTCCTATATAGGTCCTATTATGTTTTATGATTTTAATTTTTGTGCTGATATCTTCATTCCTTTCATTTTTTATTCTTCTGGCCACAATTTTACTGTTGCTCATAGGAAAATTCCATTAAAAATTAATACTACGAAAGCGATGGAAAAAAAAGTTTGATATTCTGAACACAGCCTTTTTAATGGAAATTGTGAATGAATTTTTGCCTTTCCTCAGTCTGTTTTTCGTCGTGTTTTGTGTCGGTAGGCCTATGTCGAGCTATTCAGTTATGATAGGCCTAATTTTTTAAATATAATTTATTTTACTTATCACTTTATTAGGTGAAGTGCATTTCAGTTTTTAATTAATTTCTAATAAGTGTGTTAGGACGTACCATATAAGTTTTTGTATTGTTATGTTGCAATGTGTAAATGAATCCGTTCAGTGACACAGTGTGTACATTAATTCAAACCTCGTTTAATCGCTGGTGTGAGCAGGATAAGAGTTATCTATTGTTTCTAGACAGAACTCAACCAATTTTACACATTAACTGTAAAAAGTTAAACTCACAAGCTGGTAAATCAAACGAACTTAATTTTAAAACTTCATGATACTGCAAGCATCAGTGAGTGGTTGTGTGGGAGCCACTACATTGAAATACTATTTTGTTAGTCATGCCCACTACTTTGAGTTAAAAAAAAAATGTGTGGAATCAAACTGGAAAGTGCGTGCTGCAGTTCAAAAATTTACAGAAAAATATGAACACTATTGGGAATAACCTGAAAGAAAATGCTAGGCTATTTTTAGTGCAATATATTGAAAATGTTTGTTTAAACAGACATGTTATGCGGTCAGTCATCGACACTGCTTTGTATTTAAGCAAGCAGGAATTATCATTTCGGGGCCATGACGAAAGCACTTCTTCGCTTAATGTGGAAATTTCAGGTGGCCTACTGCACTATGCTAGAATTTTGAACGTAGCAAAAAGTAGAAGTGAATTCTCAGGGAGAAAGTACAGACTGCTGCTACAGTGGAAAAACTGATGTAGAACATGATCCTAATTACAATATATTGTTGTTCTTTGAGATCATCATCATGCAGATCGGTAAAAGATTTGGGGATTTAGAAAAACTTCGTTTCGTCAGCCTTGCTGATACTTCCAAATTTGACAATTATAGTAGAAACTTCCCACATGATCCGCTTTTTTCACTATAAGCTAGCTATTTCAGCTTGTACACTGGTTTCTGACAAATAAATAAAGACGCAGGTTCCAAAAACTGAACTTGAGTTTTATACCAGAACAGTAAATGTATGAATATACCAGTTAAGAAAGTGCTAGACTTCTTCGTGACACAAAGATGTATTTGGAGAAGTGTGTAAAGGCTGGTTCACAATAAACCGGGAACGGAAACGACAACGAGAACGAGGACAACAATAATGTTAAAATAAATGTATTTAAATATGAGCATTCACAATACTTAGTTGTGAATGCTCACATTTAAAAGCATATATTTTAACAATATTTCCGTTCTAGTTCTCGTTGTCGTTTTCGTTCCCGGTTTATTGTGAACCAGCCTTAAGTTATATTCCCTCATTTTAATACTACCGTCTACTAGCGTAGGGGCGAGAGGAGCTTCTCGTGTTTAAAACGAATAAAAACAAAACAAAGAAACTCAATGTCACAGTAGAGACTGTCAGCATTAGGAATATTTCGCTCCAAAGAGATGTATTGGACAAGATGATGGAATTACAGCCCCTCCATGAGAACATTATTGGCAGGTTCGGAGCCCTGAAGGAAAGGAGGATCAACTTAGTGTACAAAAGATAGGTAAGCAATAGGCATATCTTAATTTACATATACCGGTAAGTGCATTGATAGCTGGCAGAAATAAATACAATGAAATCACTTTCACGATTGAATATCATGGGAATGTATGGGAGGGAATTACTTTAGTTACATAGAATTCCGATTATTATCAATGCGACTAGCCTACATGGGCTTTGAAAACCTTGCAACAATATTGTGATTCACCTATTTTTTCGGGTACGAGCCGCTACTGCTGTATAGACCCCATAATAATAATTAGGCTTTGTAATTCAGCTACCTATAAACTGGGATGAGGTTGTCTGATACAAAGTATATGTGACGTCACAGCGCAGGTACAGGTACGTTCATATACAGAATAGTTACGCATCCTCTCCTCTCTTCCTCTAGAACAGCGGTGACCAAAGTGGGTGTCGTGATTACATCATGTAATCACAGACATTCAAACGCGTACGAGGAGTTTCCTGTACATTGCTGTGTGTTTCATTCACATACTGAAGGCAAGCAGTGGCGGTATCATGTCGCTCTACAAACTCTGTCTCTACTGTACAAGCAGTAAGAGGTGTATCGTAAAGAATGAGGAGAACTTTTTTGTTGTTATTTCGGACAAAATGTAATATGTTTACTTTGCTCAACGGTTCAATTAGGAGTATATAGAAACATTAATTGCCACACTGAATAATGTATTATTATTACTGACCACTAAGTATGTGTTTCTATAATTCTTATGTACGTGCATGAATATTGATATTTTTAGAACTTCTCCCTAGAAGGGTAAAATTATTAGGTTCTATCTCAGTTGTAATCTTCTTAATCTTTTTATGATGGTAACTGTTACAACTCTAAAAATTTCCTACAACGACATAAATGCACATATAACAGTTTTAAAGTTATGCTATTTAGTCTTTTTTTCAATTGGAAAGTGTTATATTTTACGTTGTAACAGTTTTCTATTCTCAACTTCAAACATTGTTGCTAAAAGCATTGTTCCATTTTGACTTGTAACACTTTCGCATTGAAAATATCCATGATTCGAGTTTAGATTTTGCACACCTTGCAGTACTTACAATAATGGTAGCATAATGCTGCCTGCATTGTGTTAAACATAATGTTGTTATTAATTTTGTCTTCACCATCGATGTAGTATTGAAATATTAATCATCGTGCATGTTCTTACACATCAGTATTTAATTCACTTTAATCTTTCATATTTTATATCCCTAAGAAAGATCAATGTTGTGTATATACTGCATATAAAAATAGTACAGAAATTAAACCTGCAAGAAAGTTATAATAGAGATATAAAGGAAAGAAACATCAAGGGCTACAAAGACTAAAGATATTGAATCAGCAAAACAGGCTCCAAGCAAAGTTTTGTGCTACTCTGATCTTGAGAGATTTCATCTTGTGGTGAGTGTTCATCTTTATATTATAAAAGAAAACTGTCCTGTTACAATCTCACAATGTATGAATATGACCACCTCTGTGGTGAGGGTTTTCCCTCAACCGTAAACCAAATGCCAGGAAATTCGGGCCACAATGTCTCTGAATATCACCGGTCTCATTCATCATCGAAATCGTATCCATAACAAATCAGTAATGTAGGGCTCTGAGTTCTGCAGTCACAACTAGCCTACGTTTATGTTCATGATACTAACGGAGTGGGCTATGGAAATTCTGCTCTCCTTAGCAACGGTTTTGTTGTGAATTGTTTTGTATCTTTCTGACGAGAAATAAAAACTGTTCTTGAGTTTCACTTAATCAGTATATTGTATTTTAGCTACAATATTGGTGACCCCGACGTGATATGAACACGCACGAAGATACAGAGCAAAGTTCTTTACCAACTAGTAGTGGTGACAGAGTCGTTGTGTGTGCACAACATATTGAGAAGCCTCCTCCATTCTACAAGGACGATCCAGATCTATGGTTTGCAGTGGTGGAAAATGCTCTCAGTTTCGCAGGGATTACTCGAGATCAAGCAAAATTCCAATATATAGTAAGTAACGCTGATCATACTTTTATTCCAATTATAGCTGATTTAATTAAATCCCCGCCAGCCACGGGCAGGTATGACGCTATTAAAACACGTATCATTGCCGCTTTTGCTGAACCAATCAACAAAAGACTCAATAGATTATTGAGCGGCATACCTATAGGAGAGAAACGACCGTCCCACTATCTACAAGAGCTCAGAAGTTTAGCTTCCGGTCATTTAGGTGAAGAAGTCCTCAAGTCACTCTTCTTAGCACAACTAGCACCCACTATTAGAATGTCCTTGCTTTGCAGAGAAGAGGATAGTTTGGACAAGCTAGCATTTTTTGCCGACAAGATGCAGGAGACGAACGTAACAACTCAAATGTTACTAGCTCGGCAAGAACCCTTTACATTATCGACTATTGTTGACGAGGGTACAGAACTGAAAAGCAAAGTAGAAGAGTTATGCAAATTGTCAAAGTACCAATCTCCTCATCTTAAAAATAACGGCGGGTCGACATCCGATACCCAGCGAAGTAAACTTTACAAACAGAAGAAAGATAAAGTTTGCTACTATCATTTTAAGTTTGGAGCTAACGCGAGACGATGTGTACAGCCTTGTTGCTGGAGCTTAGAGAAAAATTCGGAAAACTAGTGACGTCGTCTGGAGTCGAGGCGGTCCATGACGAGAGATTTAAAAATCGTCTCATTGTTACAGACAAGATTAATCACTTGAACTTTCTCATTGACACGGGAGCTGATTTATCTGTTCTTCCCCGTTCTAAGGCAAACTTCATCGGTAAGCAACCAGCTGATTTCAAACTATATGCAGCGAATGGGTCAGTCATAGATACCTATGGCGAGAGGCTCATTACACTGGACCTTAATCTAGGACGCCAATATCCATGGAAGTTCACAATTGCTAACATTTCTCAGCCTATACTTGGAGCTGATTTTTTGAAACACTATGGCATTCTAGTTAATCTCAAGCAGCGAAAGCTTACAGACCCTTCAACGGCCAGAGCTACAATTGGCAATTTAACCACAGTTACTTTGTCAACCTTTTCTACGATAGCTAGCGGAAAATACGAGCTGTTATTGCGAGAATTTATTGACATAACTAAGGTTCCGCCATTTATTGGTCCAGCAAAACATGGTGTGGAACATCACATCAAAACGAAGGGCTCACCTATCAAAGAACGTGCTCGACGTCTTACATCTGAGAGGCTTAAGGTCGCTAAAGCGGAGTTTGATTATATGCTATCTCAAGGTATCTGTACTCCCTCGAGCAGTCCCTGGGCTAGTCCTCTTCATCTCGTTTCGAAAAAGAACGGAGGATGGAGACCCTGTGGGGATTACCGTCGTTTAAATGCTACAACTATCCCTGATAAGTATCCAGTTCCTCATATACATGACGTAACTCAACGGCTAAACGGTTGTACCATTTTCAGTACTCTTGACCTTACCAGAGCCTATCACCAAGTACCCATAGCTCCAGACGATCGCGCCAAGACAGCAGTAATAACGCCCTTCGGTCTTTTCGAATTCAACGTCATGACCTTTGGATTACGCAATGCTGCGCAGACTATGCAACGTCTAATGGATAGCGTACTTCGTGGACTTGACTTCTGCACGTGTTACATCGACGACTTATTGATAGCATCGAAAGACGAGGAACAGCATGAACAGCATCTTCGTCTTGTTTTCCAGAGATTGCGTGAACATGGACTTTCTATTAACTTATCCAAGTGTTCTTTCGGCGTCAGTGAAGTTAACTACTTAGGCTACACAATCAATAAACATGGTGTTAGGCCGCTTGAAGATCGTATTAAGGCAATTGCAGAATACCCCAAACCTAAGACCATCGCCGACTTGCGCAAGTTTCTCGGTATTATTAATTTTTACAGGCGTTTCCTCCGCAATGCGGCGCAGATACAAGCCCCACTACATATTCATCTTCACGGTGCAAAAAAGAATGACAAGCGTCTTATTACGTGGAATAGAGAGGCTGAAGAAGCATTTGAACTATGCAAACAACAATTAGCAAAAGCAACTCTCTTAGTTCACCCACGGGACAATGCTACTCTAGCTCTTCACACGGATGCTTCTGATCTTTCTTCTGGTGCTGTGCTCGAGCAGTACAATTTCGGTCATTGGGAACCTTTGGGTTTTTTCTCTAAGAAGCATACCAATGCGGAAATTAAATACAGCACATATGATCGTGAACTGTTAGCAATTTACAAAAGTCTTAAGTATTTTCGTTGTATGGTTGAAGGACGAAGACTGATTATCGTAACTGATCACAAACCATTGATTCACGCTTGTAATCGAAGTGCAGACAAAGCTTCGCCTAGGCAGCTCCGTCACTTAGATTTCATTAGTCAATTTACGACGCAAATCGTCCACGTTAAGGGTGCAGACAACACTGTAGCAGACTGTTTGTCACGTATAGGTGCCATAGACATGCCGACGCTAATATCCGCAGATGAACTCATGGCTGCACAGGCTGCTGATGAAGAACTTCAACATCTTCTTCAATCTAATTCGACCAGCTTAAAATTAACAAAAATTCCGCTGACTGAATCAAAGGAAGAAATTTATTGTGATGTTTCGATGCAGGTCATTCGACCTTACATCCCATCTTGTCTTCGCAAGAAAGTTTTCGATAACATTCACAACCTGTCTCACCCTAGCGGTAAAGCAACTAAGAAACTTATACAGCGCAAGTTTGTTTGGCCTAGAATGAATAAAGAAATTATGCTGTGGGCTCGTATTTGTCTTCAGTGCCAGAGAAGTAAAATAAGTCGTCACCACAAAAATGTGCCCGTACACATTCCTATGCCAAGCGCGCGGTTCGCTCACGTACATATAGATATCATTGGTCCGCTTCCAGTTGTCAAAGGTTTTCAGTATTGCCTGACAATGATTGATAGATTCACAAGGTGGCCTGAAGCGGTCCCGATATCTGAAGTTTCTGCAGAGACTATTGTAGATGCATTCTTCAGGACTTGGATTGCGAGATTCGGCGCACCTGCCACTATTACAACAGACAGAGGCTCGCAATTTGAATCTGCTATTTTTCGAGCGTTTTGTAATCTCATTGGTTCTACAAAAATACGCACGACAGCCTTTCATCCCGCCTCAAACGGCATGATAGAGCGTTGGCATAGATCATTGAAAGCCGCTATCATGTGTCACACAGGATCTAAATGTTGGCTCGATATCCTACCGGCTGTCATACTTGGATTGCGCTCCAGCATCAAAGACGATTGTGACGCTTCGCCCGCAGAAATGGTTTACGGAGCGACGCTAAGACTTCCGGGAGAGTTTTTCGTCGACGACAAAACCGAATTGTCGCAGCGAGCCTTCGCTGAAAAACACAGACAGTTAATGCGCACTGTCAGATCGACCCCCGCTGCTCACCACTGCAACAGAACAGTTTTTCAGCATAAGACACTATATACGTGTACGCATGTCTTTGTTCTTGTGGCAACTAAAGGAACCCTTGTACCACCATATGAAGGACCGTATAGAATTCTTCGTAGGATATCTGACTACGTGTTCGAAGTCGATATTCACGGGAGCCCTAAAACCATTTCCACAGAAAGACTTAAGCCAGCTTTCTATGAAGTCTTCTCTGAAGATGATGGGAACAAGACCTCCGATCATCAGCGACCAAGTTCTTCAAATCCCCCACCATTCAGAACTTATCCTGGTGCAAGAAAAGTTTCGTGACTCAGCGTCACTGGGAGGGGAGTACATGTAGGGCTCTGAGTTCTGCAGTCACAACTGGCCTACGTCTATGTTCATGATACTAATGGAGTGGGCTATGGAAATTCTGCTCTCCTTAGCAACGGTTTTGTTGTGAATTGTTTTGTATCTTTCTGACGAGAAATAAAAACTGTCCTTGAGTTTCACTTAATCAGTATATTGTATTTTAGCTACAGTAATACATATACAGTCGCCATCTAGTTCACAACAATAGAACTAGTCTCAACAATAGTACACAGGCCTTCGGATTTCACCCAGAAGATTAACTCACGATGTGACCAAAGATGTTAAAGTGAGTATAAATAACAGCGGGGGGGGGGGGAAATATATATGAATGACATCACAAACAGCCAGGGCCATTGTTATTTTTGACATGAGGGCTTGGCCAAAAGAGGTTCAAATCAGATTGACACATGTCTCTATAAATTTCTTACTTCTTTGCCCAACACAGTAACAAACCAGGTAATTTTGTTTTTAGGCAATTGTGTTGGACAAAACAAGAACAAATTCATTGCCTCATTACTTTTGTACTGCGTAACTAACCTGAGTCATATTAATGTTATAACTAGGGAAAGGAATTTCATGCATTTGCATATTTGTTCTCTATTGTGTGAATATGCTGAAAGATTACCTACATGAATCACAAATTTCTGAATACAATGATATTACTTCCATTGTGCATAAAAGTGCATATTTTGCCTTTATTTATAAGAGCATCATATTTTAACATTTATGCAGGGAAACTGCATATTATGAATGTTTATTTGTTTTTCCCTCATTTTTAAAAGTGTGTAACCTCGTAAACAAGACTAATTTATGTCTATGAATTTTGAACGTAACAATGACGCCCTCATAGGGAGCCTCTCAAGTTAGCAATTGGTATTCCTTTACTGCAGTCTTTAGCAGATTTCGATAGAACAATATCCAGTTTAACATCAGTTCCAGGAACTGTAGGAGATAAAGTGAACGAGAAAACAGCAAATATTCTTTCCAAAAACCCTGGCTATTATCAACTTAAATAAACCAAGATATAGCCTACTCGAAGGAAAAACACCCCAAAAACCAACCAAATTTCTATAGAACAGGTCACAGCTTTTGTGCAAGCCCCTCTTACTTATTGCGACGTAGAACGAAGTTTTTCACGCTACAAAGCTATGCTGAGAGACAACAGGTGAAGAATGACAACAGAAAACATACGTCACTGCTTAGTTGTGAACTGTAACAGCATAAATGGAGCATACAGCAATGAGGCAACCACTTCAAAATCCATAGACAAAACGTAAGTTACCTATACCGGTACCTTATTATTCTGTTAAAATAATCTCAGACTGATAATGCATATTTTGTAGCATATTTATCTATTTTTACGGCATAAATGCATACATATTCTTCACGTTTTCAGGGCATGAACTTCCTTTCCCTGGTCATAGCACAGAAATTTTTAATCACAGGCCATACCCAGAATGAGAATGACTCTGTGCATTCTACTATTGAATGTGGGGGTGGGAAGAGTTCTTAAAGGAGGACCTATTATACTGCCAACCCAATAGGTACCAGTACTGAAATTGGTCAAGAGAAAAGTCAATGAACTAGATACACCAGACATCTTAGAAAATAGAGCTACATTTGACTAACAAATGAAAACATGCTTTTTCTCACTACCGGTAAAAGATGCAATTTATTTATTATTATTATTATTGTTGTTGTTGTTGTTGTTGTAGTCATCCTGGTTTGTGTAATTTATTTCTTTTTATTGTTGTAATAATCCTGATACCAACCACTCTCATTTTGTTTCTAAATCTATATTTGGCATATTTTTCCATTGTATTATCTGAACTTATTACATAGTCATATAAGGAAAAACCTGTTGCAAATAATCAAATATTATGCAATACAGTTATATCTGAGAAGTTTTGTCTGGATATTTTAATGCGAAAGTGTTACAACTAAAATATTGTCACATAAAAATTACATAAAATAAATACCGACAAAATTAATATTTCAATAAACTTCTACAACAATAATGAATGTATATACCAATTTTCATTGCTGTGAGATGATTATCTGATTTACCATCTACAATGGAAAACTTTAGGAATATGTATTATATATCTTTCACGTGTTAAATATTACAGTACCTGGTTAACTAGTTTCAGAGTTCTGAAGATGGCCCATAACAGGCTGACACTAGTTAACCAGGTACTGTAATATTTAACATGCAAAAGATATATAATACATATTCCGAAGTGATATAGTGTTAAAAGTTGTGTAATCAAAATGGAAAACTTTAAATGGCTCTACTGAAAAATCTCTATTTTTGAGTTGTAACAGTCTCGTTCTGAGTCATCAAGTTATTTACCAAGATGATATCATTAAAAGCGACATACACAGCAGATTAAATCGGTTAAGGCACTTTCCTGCCGATCCGGAGTTGCGCTTGGGTGTGGGTTCGATTCCCGCTTGGGCTGATTACCTGGTTGGGTTTTTTCCGAGGTTTTCCTCAATCGTAAGGCAAATGTCAGGTAATCTACACTACTGTCTTAGGCAGGTAATAAAAATTGCAAGAAAAAAGAACAAAATTACCATGAAAAATAAAGTATTTATTACCAAAGTATTTAGAAAACACAGAAAAAAGCAATATCACACACAAGAGTCTCTGAGTAGGTTCATGACACTAATATGATGTGTGGCCGCCTTTAGACAACAATATCTCTTGAATTCTCTTAGGTATACTTTCTTGCAATTTCTGGAGAACTGTGGCAGGAATATTCCTCCACCTGCCACAATATAGCTGCAGACTTTGGCTACTTTTCCACCTTCTCTTTGCCCAGATAATCCCAAAGACACGTGATAATATTTAAATCTGGACTATGAGGAGGCCAGTCCAACAGCTGAACATCTCCTCTACCTTGTTTTTGCTGCAAGTAGGTTTTCACTATATTTTCTGTGTGCTTCGGATCATTTTCCTTTTGAAAGACAAAATCTCTTCCAATTAATCGCGAACCTGATGGCATTGCATGATGAATCAATATTTGTTTGTATTTAACAGCTGTCAGCTCACCTTCAATTCTTATTAAATCACTCACTCCATTAACTCCATATTTGCACACTACCACCCCCGTGTTTCATAGTTGGTTGCAGACATGCCTCCTCTAATCGTTCTCCTTTCCTCCGCCTGACATACTGCCTTCGATGACTTCCGAAGATTTCAAATTTTGATTCGTTGCTCCGAAGGACTTGTTTCCATTGTTGTCTCCCTATAGTTTGTGTTCTCTTGCGGATGGTAATCGCTTTGTCCTATTACCCTTCCGTAAGAAAGGTTTTTTTTTGCAGTAACACGTCCATGAAGACCATTTTTGATGAGTGACCGTCATACTGTAGATGCATGTACTTTAGTGTTACTGTTTTCAGAAAGTTCTGCTGCCAGCTGTGCACTTGAAGCTGCTCTACTTCTCAGGGCTGTCACTTTCAGATATTGTTCATCCCTTGCAGTCAATTTCTTGGGCCTGCCAGTCCGCTTTCGATCATATACTGTCCCCAACTGTAGCTTTTCCCTCAGAATCTCCTGTACTGTGCAACGCGAGACACCAGTTTGTCTTGCAATACTTGCTTGACAATGATACCGCTCACTCAAAAAATAAACTTTGTATGTCATTTCAACTGAAATTTTTACCATAGCTGCATTTTTTTCTTGTTCAACCTGCTAAGAAGAGACTCAGTCTATTACTAACTTCAATGTTGTTCTATTCTTAAAGAAACACATTCATTTCATTTAGCACACAGTATTGACTGCAACTTTTTCTGTTTATATGCAATTTGTAAACACAACACTCAATATACCGGAGCGAGGGTTGTGTGATGGCTCTATAAAGGAATGTGGTGTTTCCATGGTTTTACATTAAACTTGGTTTTGATGACGGAGACGAATTCTTGTACTTATTTCACCAGTAAGACTTCATTCTAACTTGTTTTAGACTACTTTCATTCTGAATTCTAGGAATTAGAACACAATATAAACATATTGCATCGGGTGCCTAAGATTATGCACAGTAGTGTATGTCGAATCCTCGGCCTCATCTCGCCAAATATCATCTATCACCAATTCCATCGACATTAAATAACCTTGTAGTTGATACAGTATTGTTTAAATAACCAAGTATATAAATATGCAGCAGACTAACTGATTTTGTTTAGTGTGCCAATTGAAATTATGTTCAGATATTCTCCCCGATATTGACAAACTGGTGAAAGCTAACAGGTATCAGCATTCCTCTTCAGAACATGTCCAACACGAATAATAATATTATGCGGCTGTCTCTATTATATTATTATAGTGTTCTGTATTGCATTGTGTTACTTACAAACCGCCTTCAAATACGCCACTGGAGTCGACATAGCCAGCAGTGAGTCAAAGTATATCTCACCCCTACTAGACCCTTCAGATTCATCCACTTCATCTGATGAAGAATATATAATTTTATAAATTTATCGAACAACTGTTTCCAAACATTCCTTTTCTGGCACAGATGGACTATAAAATTGGCTCACCTCCTCCTTGTTATTTACTTGCTGTTATCTTATTTATTTCTCATAGATATAGTGCTACAGTGCTGGACGATCAATAATATCTATTAAAATATTGTAGACCTAGATGTGAAATACTTTTTGTGGAGTGGCCAATGAGTATTATAATTACTCTTATTAAATTTATAATATCAAATTCTGTATATTTTCAGAGACCTAATCTTGAATATCATACTTCATGTACCGGGACTTCTCATGAAATACCAGATAAGAGTGACCGGATATTGACTTCTGATGAATATAGTCAGGTATGACCAACATTTTACAATATGACTCATTTAAAGTTCTTAAAATATTGGCTAATGTTGTATTAAGTTGTGAAATAAGAATATTAAAATTACCAACGTAATTCCAAATATGAAATAAAAATGTCATGAAAATGATGTTCTTTGCCATTATACAGCAAGGTATGTTAACACATATTTGTCCATTGTAAAATTCTTGCAAATCCAGTTTTCTTCCATTGCAGTATTTTCTCTCTTTGCTGTAATCCTTCCCCGAGATGAATGATAAGAAAGATGATGGTTTGTTTTTAGCCTCCCCAAAAATATATATAGACTGCTAAAATTTCTCTCATTTCAATTCCTCAGGATTTGTAAGAGGCTTCTCAAAATACACACACACGCACGCACGCACACACACACACACACACACACGTTCTGCCCAAGGACAGGCCTTTCACTGCAAACCCAGCATTCTCCAATCTTTCCTATTCTCTGCCTTCCACTTAGTCTCTGCACATGATCCTTATGCAGTGTATAACAGTGTTGTTCGTACACCTCATATACTATTAAACTGACCTTTGAAATGACCTTAAAATTCAAAATATATCAATCAAAGTAAATTCATTATTAATATTTGAGGAGAAAAATTCGCTCTGGTGCCGGGGATCGAACCCGGGCCCTTGGTTCTACGTACCA
The DNA here is from genome assembly GCF_040183065.1 of Periplaneta americana. Classification (NCBI taxonomy): domain Eukaryota; kingdom Metazoa; phylum Arthropoda; class Insecta; order Blattodea; family Blattidae; genus Periplaneta; species Periplaneta americana. The sequence continues at coordinate 1,751,813 of NW_027185501.1, read as the reverse complement.
AGCGCTCTGACCACTGAGCTACGCCGACTTCAATCCACAGCACCGGATCGAATTCTCCTCCTTCAATGTTTCCTTTTATGGCCTGACTCCAAGTTAGGCATATATGTTGACGTATATGTCCAATGTCAACTGCCATTACACTAGGAGCGCACTCGCACTCAGCTGAGTGACTTGTTTGGCCGGTAATCAGCAGTTAAGTGCACAGTAATCTGTGCAGGAATATGCACTGCTAGCTATGAGAATATTATACTTACTTACAAATGGCTTTTAAGGAACCCGAAGGTTCATTCCTGCCCTCACACAAGCCCGCCATCGGTCCCTATCCTGTGCAAGATTAATCCAGTCCCTATCATCATATCCCACCTCCCTCAAATCCATTGTAATATTATCCTCCCATCTACGTCTCGGCCTTCCCAAAGGTCTTTTTCCCTCCAGTCTCCCAACACTCTATATGCATTTCTGGATTCGCCCATACGTGCTACATGCCCTGCCCAATGAAAATATTATAGATTTATTAATTTGTCATATAGAATATTCTCTGTAATATTGACAAATAATATTTGAGGAGAAAAATTCGCTCTGGCGCCGGGGATTGAACCCGGGTCCTTGGCTCTACGTACCAAGCACTCTGACCACTAAGCTACGCTGAATTCAATCCACAGCACCGGATCAAATTCTCCTCCTTCAATGTTTCCCTCTATGGCCTTACTCCAAGTTAGACATATATGAGGCGTTCAGAAGTCAACATGATTAACTCCACTTTTGGTTATTTCAGAGTTTCTAAGTTGGCAATGTAATAAATTGACCATATTTTCAGTGGTCAAAGTGATTAACCCCATAGTTCAGTAAAAAGCCCACAGAATATAATATTATTCTTGACTACAACACAGAATCAAATGTGTATATTCAACTTTAACCTTGAATATCTCAAAATCTTTGGAAAAGGAGTTAGTCATGTTGACTTCTGAACGCCTCATATGTTGACGTATATGTCCAATGTCAACTGCCATTATACTAGGAGCGCATTCAGCTGAGTGACTTATATCGTCGTTGTTTCTGCAATAATTCCTATGTGCAAAATACACTATTTTTTCAGCAGGAGGAAAAAACACATTTATTCATCATTGTACGTAGGGCATTGTGAATTCTTACGTTTTCGAAAGAAATAAATATAATTACCAGGGAACGGATTTATATGGACTAAAAATATATGAAATATGTAAATATATATGTAGTTATTTTTACCAAAATATGGAATTAAATATGGATTTTTACCAAAATATGGAATTAAATATGGACTTAAAATTATAAAAAAATGACTATGTACGTTAAATATTGGTACATTTTAATCAAACTAAACAAAAAATATAATGGACGTACCTTATCTTCCAATGTAGTTTCAACAAAACACAATTTTTATTGTCTGTTACCATAACAATAGGTTACAAACATTTCTTTCAAGTGCTGAAAAGTGAATCTTCTTCTATTGTCTCTGAGGATAGATTTATACTGACTAAAAGAGCGTTCGACGTCACAAGAAGTAACTGGTACATAATTCAATTTCACAATGTCTGCTGGGGATAAGTCCAAGTTAATCTTCACTGTTGATTCACCACTCATCACAGCAACAACCTTTTGTAGTTCTTCATATCCAGGGTTTTTTGAAAGTACAGTGTCCACCTTAGCTCTTACTGCATCTGCAACTTTACCTCTACCACGATTCAGTTGTTCCACAGTACTATTTATAATTTCAAAACTTTCAGATAGTGAAAGGTGCCTATTTTGGAGACTTTTGAGCGTTTTTATGATGCATGAAAATGTATGCTGAATGTGAGCTAAGTCATTCTTCACACTTATGTCACAGGTAACTGTTTTCGCAGTATCAATTGAGACTGCATCTTCAGAGTCCAATGCAAGGAGAACATTGTTAATAGAGTCTATATGTTCGGCATAATATTCAACTGCTTCTAGCCATGTACCCCATCTAGTTAAAATTGGCTTTGGTGGCAATGGAATTTCAGGGTACATTTCTTTCAACACGTTAACTCTACTGGGAGCTTTGAGAAATACTTTTTTCACTGATGAAATCAACAAATCTACTTTAGGGAAATTGTCTCTGACCACTTCTGCCACACGATGAAATGCATGCGCCACACAAGTAAAATGAGTCAATTTAGGATATACAACAGATAATGCTTGTCCAGCTTTGACCATATAAGGGGCAGCATCGCTAATAAAGAATAACACATTATCGTACATAATACCCTTTGGCCACAGGATACCCATAGCTTCGTTGAACAGTTTAACTATAGTTTTGTTATTGCACTTTTCTAGAACATCACAATGTAAAAGAATTCGTTCAGAATATTGTTCACTTAACAAACCGATAACTACATTACCAACAAGTCTACCTTCTTTGTCGGGAGTCTCATCAATGGAAACCCAAATTGAACTATCTTTAATTTCATCTCTTATCTTCTGTATTGTCTCATCGTAGATGGATGGAGCATACGTCTTCCTAAGTGTTGACTCATCCGGGATTGTATGTTGAGTATATTTTTCAAGGAATTCCCTGAAGACCTTATTCTTTAGTTTGTAGAGAGGAATATCAGCAGAGATGAGAGAACGGCACAGGTCGATGTTAAACTCAGATCTTACATTCGATGTTGTTGGTTGTGTTAAAAACAATTGTCTCTGCTTGGAATTTAGTTGTTTGTTGGCCTGATGTTTACTAGTTGTAATGTGTTGTTGCACCAGGAACTTTTGTGTAGATGATACTGCACACTGACACAAATTACAAAATAATATTTTATTGTCAGTTGATAAACCATCTTCTTTAAATTCTGAAATGTAACTTGTTAGTTTTGATTTTAAATTGACTGAATGACGTACTTTTGGCATATTTACCGTCTTTATAGTATGATTTACAAAACTGAACCTATGTGTACTCTGACTGGCATTTAACTGTTGAGCTGCACAACTGAAGTCTGTTAAAAATTTTAAATTAAATTAATACAGTTTTGTAACTTACTTTCCCATTGTTGATAGGACTGCTAATTTTCAAATAACTCTGATGTTAAAGGGATTACTGAACATGTGTTTAAATCTCTATTGTTGAAATGTATTTTTAAAAGTTAATGGAATTTTGTTTTGTTTTATTGTTAAACCTAATATAATATGGACTGTTTTATATGAAATATGGAAAATATATGGAAATTAACGAAAATATGTACTAAACTCTAAAATATGGAAAAATATGGAAAATAAAAGTAGGATTTTTCAACCCTACACATTGTGAAACATAAAGATAATGCAAAATATAAATTATATTAGCTTTATAAGTAAATATGTATTTACATATAAATCCTTTCCCTGATAATTACATATAGGAGATTTTGTTATTTGCTTTATCACTATTTTATTTAGGCTAATAGAAAAAAAATCTGAAAATCGATAAATATGTCACATAGGAGTTATTGCAGGAACAACGACGACATGTAGCTACACACAGGGTTGCCAGGTGATGAGTGATATTATGGTAACATGATACTGAAATTATCCTTCTCTACCAAAGATTATAATAAATTCTTACATTAAGAAATATGCTGTATCAAAACTTTATTTTTCACTAAGTAAACTCAACCTTAAACCAACAATTCTCTTTAAATCTCGAAACCTTTGATTAAACCAGTTTCATAATGTTGAAAAATTAGACAAGCTAAATATGTACAAAATTGTGTTTGTTTTTGAGCAACATTAAACTGACACTGAGAATTTATTTCAACAATAACGATAAAATTAAAATTCAGTCATTCAACATTATTCATCTCATATCTATATATAATCAGCTCATGATCTTTGTTATTCTGTCAGAATAAATCACAACCTTAACTAATCATACAGCATGCAGACTGACGATGTGGATTCGTTTCAGCCTAGCAAAATCTTTAAGTGCCACGGCCGATCTTCAAAGGAAAAGGAAAACCTCTTTTAGAATTTAAATAATTTCACCAAAATCCCACAATATGCACAAAAGAAAAACTCAGTGGGCTATAATTTAATTAGTTTTAGAGAAATATCCAAGTACAGTGGCCAGTTTACCTTCACATCATAGGCTGAGATATATGGTTCCAAAACACGGACACCAAGCCTTTCCGGTCTGAGCTGATGGCTCCAGTTCTAGTCAACTACCGTACAGACTGACTCAGTCTGCACCATCTAAATGGCAGCCAAAGGGCCATCGATGTATGCGCGTAGAAACGAGAAAACATCAGAATTTGCCACATCGAAAATCCTTTTCTGAATGCACATGCTGTAAAATTATAAATAAACAGCACTCATACATATCATTATATCCTGCCGGATTACAAAGACAAATCATTCATACACATACCGTTACAATATCAATATTTACAAAGCAGGGGATGCTTGGATTGTTGTTTTTTTTTTTTTTTAAACAGCAGGTCTGCAGTTCTTAGCTAATCATGTACAACAGATGGAGAGGGATAAAGATTTTTGTTTGTCATGTAATTCAACGTTTTCGAAGTTACATGAAATTCTGTCCCAACCTTGTATGCATTGAAAGTAAATATGTTGGTTGCTACATTAACCATTGTACTGTATCGTTTGCTACCCATTGCTTATATTCCCACTCCACTTTGCTCTGCATATGTGTCGACATTGTCAATTTTCTCTCTTCATTCAATTGCATTTTGGAATTTTTTCAATTTAACTTGTCGACTATTGATTGTTTCTCAAGTTTAATCTGGATAAGTGTAAGATTGTTGTTGTTGTTGTTTTCTAATGCCAGGCGTTTGATAATTAAGTCATTTGACCTCTTGCACTCCAGTATTTTTCAAAGATATTATCATGGCCAGCCACTAAAGCACAGATTTTGAGGTGTTCCGAATCCATTTCTTGGTTTGAGTTGCACAATGGGCAGTTAGGGGACTGATATACTCCAATTGGCCAAACAATTATGGCCTGTTGCCAATCTAAATGCAGCTACAGACGATTTTCGTGGTAAATCGGGAATTAACTGTGGATTATGATGCAGAGAGTTACATTTTTTCCCTTGAGATTGTGTTATCAAATTTTGTTTGTTGAAGTCTAAATATGTAGATTTCATAAATCTTTTCACAGATTAATACGTAGATTTAATAACAGGTCTGTAAGTAGCAGTGCTGCCCTTCTTTGCTAAAGCTTCCGCATGATTCCACAATGGGATGGTATCCATTGGAATACAATTCTTTTATTGAGTGTTATTAATTGAGAGAGCATTTTAGTTATTTCTGCTGTTTGAGATGAAGACGTGTGTTTAGAGACTATTAACAGAATAGCTGCCTTGGCTGCTTTGGAGTCTGACAATATAACTGCATTCTTAAATTTATTGATGTGGCACAGAAAATTCCTGAGACTCTCACTTATTGCAACGATTTCTCCATCTAAACTTGTTGTTCCATATCCAAGAGATCTATAAAGTGAGAAGAGACAGCACGTAGCACCTTAACCGGCACCTTGTTGTCTGGAGATCAAGGATCCATCGGTGTATAAGTGAAGCCAGTTTTGTGGAGGGTACCTAATATTAATTGTCTCTAAAGACAATTGTTTCAGTATTTCAGTGTTTACTTCTGATTTCAGTATTACTTCTGTTAAATTTAGATTATATTCTATATATATAAAGGGTTTGGTTTAATTTGTAAGTTTTCTTTTAAATTCGGGATATTGATTTTCAGTTTTAATTCTTGAACCATGGATATGAAACATTTTTGAGTTTTCAATCTACAGAGAGGACTGTATGAATGCCAATTGTTTCCTGGTAATCTGATAAGTTTTTCATATTGAATTAGTGCTTTTTCTTCTATTGTCATTTTGATGCTGTTAATATTAGTGAGGAATCTCATAGAATCTATTGGAGTTGTTTTGATTCCACCAGTAATGAGCCTGAGAGCTTGGTTTTGAATATATTCTATTTCGTTTATGAAAGGTGAAGTAATTAAAATTTCTCCGCAGTATGTCAGCACTGGCTGTATAAACATTTTGTATGTAGTGTATAAAGTATTCCTAGAGCATCCCCATTTCTATCCTGCTAGATTGTAAAATTCTTTTGCAGAATGAGAACGAGAAATTAATGATATTAGGGAAGTTAGGCCTAAAATGACATACTTGGGTAAAATGACATACTGTGTGTTTAGTGAAGACACTGTAAGCTGAGTTTGAATTTACAGCTCTATAGTGCACAGAAGCTGGAAACAGTGATTACATCCAAGTTTTAGCAAACGAAGGCGCTTTTTGGTGAAGCAGGTGCAACTAAAGGAAAAAAGTGCAAGACGATATATAATATTGTTGAGGTATGTTATGTATTTTTTGTCCTTTTAAGCTTCAGATATTGGTGAAATAATGTTCATGACTGAAAACATGAATATTTCCCTATATAAAAAGCATTACAATATCCAAATTCATAAAGAGGTTAGGTCGTACTAACACTACTTCTTATTCTTCTTCATTCCAGGTAAAATGACATACCACCTAACTTACTTGGCTAAAATGACATACTATGTCATTTTACCCAAGTGCATGTTTCTGACTGGAAATGAGAAGCCATATATTATGGGCGATAGCGATTTGCAAAATTGGTGTCAAATTTATTTACAATGGCTAATTAGTGATTACTTCTGTGAAATTATGTAATATATAGTGGCATCTCTCTCATTGCTCGACTGAATTTTTCGTAAAGCTAACTGATTTTAAAATAGGTGAGATGGGGATTTCTTTAAAATATATAAAACCTTAAAGTTTCTAAAATAAATATATTTTCAATATGTATATGCACTGAATTTTGTTACTCTGATTTATCCTCTTATGAATGAGCTAGGCTTGGCGAGTCTGAAGTTTACTTGCACCTACTTCACCAAAAAGCGCTTTTGTGGAAAACATCGCAAGATGAGTTTGGATTTACAGCTCTATAGTGCACAAAAGTTGGCAACAGTGATTACATGTCATGTTAGCCTTCCCTCGTCACTGCACCCACCAACTCCAGCCACTTGATGTCTCTTTCTTCGCGTCTTTGAAAACATATGATCAGGTCGTTACAAAGTGGCTGAGGAGCCATCCTGAATGGGTGATAACACAGTTTCGAATTGCGGACTTATTTTCTGGAGTCTATGGAAAAGCTGCAACCATCACCAATGCATTGGGTGGATTTTCTTCAACAAGAATTTGTCCACTCAATTCGGAGATATTTCCTGATCACTTATTTAGTCCTGCAGCGCCCACAGACAGATCTCTAACGAATGCAGTCCTACAGACGGGCCAAAGGGTGAAACACAGAAGAGCAGTTCAACAACAAGGAATGCAAAAGAACATATGATAGAGCCATCACCAACAACTGCTCCAGCAGCGGAAACGTCACAAACGAGGCCTTCACCTCATGTGACACAGCAAGAGATCTCCGCGATTCCCTCTGGCACTAGATCTGTGGGGAGAAGAAACAGAACACATGAAGGGTCCCAAATCGAGCATCTCTTTTATTAACCAATTAAAACTAAAGGAAGCTGAAAGAAGAGCTGTAGAAGAAAGGTGTTCAGCAAACAGAGGAAAAACACAGCTTCAGTTTGATCTAAGTAATGGGGACCAAGATGAAGAGAGTGACTTCGATGGTGATGTTCAGAATGACACACCTTGTCTGTACTGCAATGAATTTTACAGCCAATATAAACCAGAAGAAACATGGCTACAGTGCAAGAAATGTTTCTCATGGGCACACAATGAATGTGCAAGTGTATCTAAGAGAACAATTTTTTTTTTTAACTATGTAAAAATTAACTTAAGTGTGTCATTTTACCCTAGTAACTTGGGTAAAATGACATAGTTTGTCTATTTTCAAACATACCTTTCTGTTAAAGATTGTCAGTATTTTCCACTTCCTGTTGATCTTAATATATGTGTTAATGTTGTAGTATCAGTTATATATAATTGACCAAAACAAATTTGGTAAGAATACATATTTTTTTCAAGATTTCCTTAAGGTATGTCATTTTAGGCCTAGTTCCCCCACTTATGATTCACTCTGTATAAGGAAAAATACAGAAAATTGATTTAAAAAAGATATTAACATTGACATTGACATTGATATTTATTGACATAAAACTCAGAAGGTTAGAGTGGCTGGGACACGTAGCCAGGATGGAGAACAATTGCACACCCAAAGCTCTACTAGATGCATTGCCAGTAGGAAGAAGGAAAGTCGGACGACCTAAATTGAAATGGCTGGATGATGTTCAGCCTGACCTAACAAAAGTTGAAATTAGAAGATGGAGAACACGAGCATTAGACAGGAGTGATTAGTCTTATGTTCTGAGGGAGGCTATGCAAGAGTCGTAATGGCAATGATGATGATGAAGGGATTCTGTCGGATTTGTGACATTTCGATGTTAGTTTGGGGAATGAGATGCGTTTGTAATATTTTAACTTTCTGCATAAATCCTTCTTGTGTGTTTAATTTAGTAGGCAAGATTTTGTATTTTCTCCAATAGTCTGCATTAGACAGTTTGATTAATTTCTCATACTGGATTTCTGCTTTTTCTTGAAACTCGTGTATCAGTGTTTTTTTTTTTTTTTTTTGAGTAAGTTGTCTCATTGAATCTATTGGTGTGGATTTCCCTGCACCTATAATTAAATGTACTGCTTGGTTTTGAAATTTTTCTATTTTATTTCATTGTTGTGGGGTGCATGTGATGAGTATTTCACTACAGTATTTGAGGACAGGTTTCATGTACATATATGTGAAATTTAGTGTACGTCTCTGGCTTCCCCATTTGCAGCCAGCTAATCTTTTTAACAGATTTAATATCTTTTGGGCTTTTTCTACTACAGTATTAATATGATCTTTCCAAGATAATTTGTTACTGGTATCAAATATGACTCCTAGATATTGTGAATTGATTGCTCTTTGTAAGGGAAGCCCATTAAGCTTGATGTTTATGTTAACTGGTTTAGTGACATTTGTGAATATTTGATATTTAGTTTTGTCTGCATTTACTTGCATTAGGTTAGTAGAGCACCAATATTCCAATTTAGTCATAGCTGTGTTAATTTGGGTTTCCAATGACTTGAGCTTATTCTTTGGTTTTGAAACCCAAATGACGAGGTCATCAGCAAATAATGCAAACTTTACTTCTTTGCAAAGATTTGGGAAGACCGTTGATCATCATCATCATAATCATCATCATCCTTGCATGTATTGGGCCTAGTGGCCCGTTACGGTCTCTTGCCAATGCTTGAACGGTCTGCCCAAGGATCTATTGCCCACAGGATGGTAATTTAAAATTTGGCGTGGAATTCTAGAATGAGGCATTTTGATGACATGTGATCTCCAGTTTTGTCTGTATTTCTGTAGGTATTCCGTAATCGGTTCAATCTGCAGTTCTTTTATAATGTCAAAATTTTTAATGTGATCCATTCTCATGTATCCCGCTGTACGACGCATAAATCTCATTTCTGCTGCCGTTAATCTTTGTGAATCAATATTACTAATCGTCCAAGCTTCACTACCAAAACAGAGTATAGGTCTGGCCAATGTTTTGTAAATTCTGGTGAGCGTGTGTATTTGTACTAAGATTGGTTTGAATATGTGATTAATTATCCACATTGCTCTGTTGAATTTAATAATTTTCTCATTCAAATCCTTTTCTTCTTCATATGAAATTTGATAACCGAGATAACTAAAATTTTTTACGTGTTCGATGATCTTATTATTGATGCATATTTTGCTACGGACTGGTTCCTTTCCTAAAAAAAGCCATCACTTTAGATTTGTCAGTTGAAATTTCCATATTGAAGCTTTCTGCCATTTGATTAAAGCTGTATGACTGATATTTAACTGTACTGAATCGCTGTGTGATAAAGTCTTGTAACTAAAAGAGCATATTACCTCAGATTCCTATTTTATGCAATTTGTCTACAAGCTTAGGCTACTCCTCCATATGCTGTCATAAGCAGATTTGAAATCAACGAAAACAACTGCAGTATGTTCTTTTTTGTTCATGGCTTCTTTAATACTCTGACTGAAATAAACAACTTGTTCGTTAGGTGAGTGTAGTGGTGATATTCGGCCAGTTCGCACCAGTATTGACGAACCAATTGTTAAAATATTTCTAGGTAATATTTGCAATTACCATGGACATACACTGTATATGTTTTACATACATGAGAGAACTGATTGTTAAACTTTTTGAATATCACCACTGGGTGAGTGGTATTGTATGAAGCCAGATTGCTGTTTTGAATACAAGTTGTTGGATTCAAGGAACCAATTGAGATGTGCAGCAATCATTCTTTCCATATTTTCCATATCTGGCTTGTCAGAGAAATAGGTCTGTAGTTATTAATATTAGATGAAGTTTTACCTTTCTTCAAAATGGGTATAATAGTGGTAATGCTTTTTTCCAGTTAGCAGGTACTGTAAAAAGTTCAGCATGGTTTTTTAGACTTGTCTCAAGGTTCTTGATAAATTCAGAATGAATTAAATCTGGACCAGGGACTTCATAGCTGCATCTAGTTCATGGATTATGAAACTAGCAACAAACACTTCTCTTGTGTTTCATGTAAACACACTTCTTTTGTTCACCATATTTTTTTCATGTTTCTTTCTAACTTTTTGTGAGTAGTTGTGATTCTATGTATTATTGTATATGTACTTAAAAAGGCATTTGCAATAACTTGGGGGTTTGTTAGTTGTGTATTTTTGTAAATTATAAGTGAGTTACTTGGTGGATTACTCTTTGTGATATTAGATATAAATTCGGGTAAGCTTTTATACCATCTTTTCTATAGTCCATTTTAGAGATGAAATTGTTAAAACTTTGCCTTTTGACTGAGAGTACTTCTTTCTTAAATTTGGCCACTTTACAAGCTTCTGGTCTATAAAATTGTCTCTATTACTGTTCTCTTCGGCTCGTTTTCTGGCTGTATCACGAGCTACTTTTAATGTCATTGATTCTGGTTCACGTTAACACTTTGTTTAAAAAACTTAAAATTGTTTAACGACACATTAAAAGTGTTAAAATTTTTTAAAAAGGTTATGTATCTTAGACAGACGGCCTGCTTCGACGCCGGTTCTGCGTCATCTTCAGTGTCCTACGAACTACTGATGTTCCTGTTGATCTTGCATACTGCCATTTGCATTCGTCAGTTGTAGGGGTGGGGGTGTGTTGCTCCTATGGTGGGGATGTTTGTGTGCTGTGTATCATGATATCGAATAATGTGTGGGTATTGAACTGTAATTGTGTATTAAGTATATGTTGTGGGTATGTTATTGTATGTTTGTATATTTCGTATTGTTCTAAGACGTTTAACTGTGCACTTTTTGGTGTGATGTGTAGAATTTCCATATCTGTTTCTATATTATTGTAGTCATGATTATTGTTGATAATACGTTCTGCGTAATTTGATGTGATGTAGGGTTTGGTTATATTTATTTTTATTTTATTGGGTTATTTTACGACGCTGTATCAACATCTATAGTTATTTAGCATCTGAATGATATGAAGGTGATAATATCAGTGAAATGAGTCCGGGGTCCAACACCAAAAGTTACCCAGCATTTGCTCCTATTGGGTTGAGGGAAAACCCTGGATAAAACCTCAACCAGGTAACTTGCCCTGACTGGGATTCGAACCCGGGCCACCTGGTTTCGCAGCCAGATGTGCTGACCGTTACTCCACAGGTGTGGACGGTTTGGTTATAGCTTTAATGTGTTCTTTATATCTTGTTTGAAAGGTTCTTCCTGTCTGCCGTAAGTAAAAATGTGGGCAACTATTGCATTTTAGTTTGTAAGCCCCAGTTGAATTATATTTATTTGAATGTTTGATGTGATTATTTAGATATTTCTGTGTTGTGTTATTTGTTTTGTATGCTATCTTGTATTTTAGTTTTCTGAATGAAGTTGCAATTTTGTGAGTATTGGTATTGTGATATGTTAATGTTATGTATTTATTGTCACACGGTGTTTGTGTTGTTTGTTCTGTTTTTGTTTTGCCTTTTTTATTAGTGTGTCTATCATGTTGGGGTTGTATCCATTGTCTTGTGCTATATATTTTATTGTGTTTAGTTCTTCAGTATAGTTGTCACTGTTCATTGGCATGTTAATTAATCTGTGTGTCATTGTACGGAATTTATAGCTTAATTATGTTCTGTTTCTATTGTATACTTTAATTTGGGATGTATTTTGTTGAGTTGTTGATGTAGGTTTTCTATTTGTCTTTTGTTTCCAGACTATTATGTCATCTACATATTGAAGCTAGTACCGGTACATTATTCTCTCTGCGTGTTTGTTGTTGTCAGTGTTTAGTATGTGTGTTTGTTCTATATTATGAATGAAGATTTCAGCTAATATACTTGATATAGGTGAACCCATTGGTAATTCTTCAATTTGTGTATAATATTTATTGTTATGTGTGAAATAATTTTGTTTTGCAATAATCTTTTTTTAATGTTTCTAAATCTTTTGTCCAGAAGGGTTTGTAGTTTGGGATCTTTCCTCGGGGCACCCATTTCTTTGCTGCTTTTAGTATAGTTGCACATATTATATTGTTACATTTGTCTGGAGATTCGTTCATATTAATGGAGAGGTTATTTTCTAGGTCTTCTCTGAATTTAGTCCAATTGGATTTTTTAAAATACCAAGAACATCTGTTGTAGGTTTCTGATGTAGTAAAATAGAAGTAACAATGATTCTGTGGCCAAGTCCAGGGTCTTCCAAAACTTCCCTGCTTGCCTTGTTATATATGTCTGAAGATATTAGAGTTAAATCTGGATTAGATGTTCCATGGGAATGAAGAAATGTTGGAGGGTCTTCTGGGTTGAATAATAATTGGATTGACTGGGTGTTAACAAAATCTTCTATTGAATGGCCAACAGAATTGATGCCTAAATACCCTCATTTTTTATAATGACCACTGAAGTCTCCAATTATGAGAGTCTTTGGTGTAACTACTATATTGTTCACATTGGGTTTGTTATTAGGGGGGTTATATATGCTATACATTTTGAAGTGTTATTTATCCAAAGTTCTATTTTACAAATTTCAGAATTGTGAATAATTTCAAGGGAAAAAATTGTTCCTGGGCCGGGTATCGATCCTGGGATCCTTTGCTTAGCGCATGAATGCTCTACCGATTGAGCTACCCCAGGAACTACACAAGACACCGTCACAATTCTTCCCTTTATATCCACACAGCTCAAATGGTCTGACAAGATGCCAGAAACCCAACTTTGAGTGCACACAATTCTGTGTGACTTAAATTGTGGCTTTCTATTAACGTATCTACAGTAACAAATATATTATGCCTGCTTCACAGGGAGCTTCTACCTGAAAGCCAGATTTGCATAATATATTCGTTACTTCAGATTTGTCTCCCTCAGTCATTTGTTTAATAATGTTGAAGGTTAAAGTTATTCCTCTTTTGATGCCAACTAGTATGCCACTAATTCTTTGTCTTGCTTTAGGTTGTAGAAATGTATTGTAGTTCTTGAAAACAAAGAACTGTAATTGTTCAGCTGTAACATTGGCTTTCGTTATTCAAACATATCAATGTCTTTATCTATTAGAATTTTATGTATTTCAGTTTTCTTGGCTTGATTAAGGCCTCCAGCATTCCACTGTAAGACCTTCAGCTGAGGTAGAATTATATTGTGTTTTGTCTTGTTATGTGATGCTAAAATAGTCCCCGTCCGGAGATCCGAATGAGGGGACTTTTTTTACCTCCGGAATATTTTACTTCGGATTGTATTTGTCATTGGAGCATGTTGGATGGTCGTTTCTTTCTATGTTCATTAAACATAATTCAGGGGGCACCACGAGAAGGCGACCATCATCACCCCCAGAACACCAGTATAGCGCGACATATTATTGTGGCAGAAGGCTAGCCTTGTTTCATACTGAGATGTAGTGAATTGATATCTCCTCTCTAGTCCCCCTCAAGGTCGTAACCATGTCTTTAGAGGTTTAGAGACTTCTGCCACAAGTCTCGCACCAAACTCTGCATTCTGGAATGACTGCCCACAGTGAAGGATGTGAGTGAAAACCAAGTGTTACGATACATCGTTATTGCAAACTTAGAGACCTATTGTTACCAGGTATAATAACTCAGTAACTCCCGAAGAGGAAATCTCAGCCCTGGTTTGACAGTGTGCTATGAAGAAAGGCAGAAAGTCCTTAAACTCCTACACAGAGCAAGGAACTCATCAAACACAGAAATCCTGAAGCAATATAACGAAAAAAGAAGACATTACAAGAAACTACTGAGAGAAAAAAGGGCGAGCCATCTTGAAAAGGACGATGAGGCAATGAAGGTCAACATTTTGCAAGCCATGAACATGATCACTCCAGCACACAAAAGACATCTGCACACTACTTGCATATGCAAGTTTTGCAGAGAATGTTGTTGCTAAGAAGACAACTGGGAAACAATCACAAGAACTGCAAGGTAAAACTTCAATGAATACGTTATCTGCAACGACTATGTGCTACTAACCTATGTTGGATATTGAGAAATTATGCAATGTTTACATTGCTGACAAAGAGCAAGAAAAAGGTACCGGTGGTGAGGAAGAACTACCTATTCCTTACTTTGGACAGGCACTGTAAGGACTGGACAAGTTGAGACATTATCTTGCTTCATTTAATATTAATCCTTTTTTGTGGCTCAGTGCAACGAGGTAAAGTGAGAGATACTGGAAATAAGAAACTTAGGCAACTACTGAAATTATTTAACCTATCATGGACCTCTACTGTACCTACAGAGTGGAAAAAAGCAATAATTATCCCTATTCTAAAAAAAAGGCAAGACAGGTGATGACATAAATAATTACAGACCAATTTCTTTAACAAGTGTCATTGCAAAAACAGCAGAACGTATGATTTCAGCGAGGTTAAATTGGTTCTTAGAAAGTAATAACATACTAACAGCAGCACAAACAGGATTCAGACAACACCTATCTACAAAAGAAAATACAATTCAGCTTTCCCAAGATGTCAAAGAATCTTTCAACAAAAATCAAGATACGCTATCAGTTTTCATTGATTTTGAAAAAAGCATACGATTCAGTATGGAGGTATAAACTACTTGAAAAACTCACAAAACTAGGCATTCAAAACAACATGCTAAACTGGATCACTCACTTCCTTTCCCAGTGTTTCTGTGCTACAAAATACAATGACAGTACTTCCAAATTCCGACAAATAAAAATGGGCCTCCCACAAGGTGCAGTACTGAGTACAACCTTGTTTAACATCCGCATCAACGATCTCCCCCCGGCTGTTCAAGCGCAGAAATAAAGACAGCTCTTTTTGCAGACGACATGGTCATGTGGACATCTTCCCCACAAATAGTCAAACCCAAAACTTCAATGGAAAAGGCTCTGATCCTATCAGAAAAGTGGACTGACAACAATTTGATGCAAATCTAGTCTTTCAGGTGAAGCTCCCTGTAAAGCAGATTTGAATAATTTCAAGGGAAAAATTGTTGCAGGGCCGGGTATCGATCCCGGGACCTCTGGTTGAACGTACCAGCGCTCTACCACTGAGCTACCCGGGAACTCCACCCGACACCGTCTCAACTTTTCCCTTTATATCCCGGGTAGCTCAGTGGTAGAGCGCTGGCATGTTCAACCAGAGGTCCCGGGATCGATACCCGGCCCCGGAACAATTTTTCCCTTGAAATTATTCAACTCTGCTTTACAGGGAGCTTCACCTGAAAGACTAGATATGCATAATATATACGTTACTGTGTACGTTAACAGAAAACCACAATTCCAAGTCACACAGAGATTGTGTGCACTCGTTGTGGGTGTCTGGCATTTCGTCAGCCCACGCGAGTTGTGTGGATATAAAGGGAAAAGTTGAGACGGTGTCGGGTGGAGTTCCCGGGTAGCTCAGTGGTAGAGCACTGGTACGTTCAACCAGAGGTCCCGGGATCGATACCCGGCCCCAGAACAATTTTTCCCTTGAAATTATTCAAATCTGCTTTACAGGGAGCTTCACCTGAAAGACTAGATTTGCATAATATATACGTTACTGTGTACGTTAACAGAAAACCACAATTCCAAGTCACACAGAGATTGTGTGCACTCGTTGTGGGTGTCTGGCGTTTCGTCAGCCCACGCGAGTTGTGTGGATATAAAGGGAAAAGTTGAGACGGTGACGTGTGGAGTTCCCGGGTAGAGCACTGGTACATTCAACCAGATGTCCCGGGATCGATACCCGGCCCCGGAACAATTTTTCCCTTGAAATTATTCAACAATTTGATGGCCATAAATACTGATAAAACAACGTTTCAAATATTTAGCTTGAAGAAAAAAATCCCAAAACTAAATCTACAGTTCAAGAAAACAAACCTGAGACAAACATATGAAACAAAATATTTAGGGACAATTTTTGATTCAAAATTATCTTGGAGAAATCATATTGAAGCAGTAGTAAACAAATCAAAAAAAAGACTTCCAATTTTAAAGAGATTAGCTGGAGCAAAGTGGGGTATTAATCGGCAAACTCTGAACATCACGTACAAAACATTCTTCAAGCCAATACTTCTCTACAATGCGGAGGTATTAATTACAGCAAATAATTTCAACCTGAATCGACTAGAAGTATGCCAAAATCAGGCCCTGCGACTAATAACTGGTGCAGCAAAATCAACCCCAATCACGGCAATGCAAGCCCTAATCCAGAACCCTCCAATATATCTCACTCTAGAGGAGCAGGCACTAACACATTATGAAAAAATGCTACGGTTAACAACAAAATGGGAAAAAAGACTGTTACAACCAACCAAGTTGAAAACACAAACAAGTTTCCTGTCTAAAGTCACAGAAATAAAAACAGAATTGAATCTTCCTCAATCTAAAGAAAACATTTAAGCAGAGAAAACCCTCTAACCTTCGAATCAATTAACATTCAACTAGATTTAGAAGAACCAGTTACAAAATCTGAAACTTCCAAACCTGTACTAAAAGCACTAGCATTAGAAGCTGTGAACAATAGATACCCACCAGAAGAATGGTTACATATCTACACAGATGGGTCTACTATCGATAACAACTCAGGATCAGGAATTATGTGTGTGTTATTCTCATTTTATCAACCAGCAGGATATCATACAACAAATTTTGATGCGGAAATAATGGCTATTCATATCTCACTCCAACACCTACTATACAGAATAGATAAATTTCAAAATTCTGCCATTCTCTCTGATTCTAAAGCAGCATTATATGCAATAAATTCATATAAAATGATATCAATCCAAATTAAAGAATGTCACAAAATGATCCAACAACTTCAAAAACTACAGAAAAGAATTCAATTGCAATGGATACCTGCACATTGTGGAATTGCTGGAAATGAAACTGCTGACTTTCTTGCCAAAAAAGGATCCAATTTAATTCAGAATACAAATACAAGCCTACCTTTTACATCCATCAAGAGACTAATTAAAAATAAATATAAAATCAAGCAAAACCAAGCACTCTGTACCAAAGCCAAAGATAAAAAATGGAGCATTTTAATAAAAAAACCAGAAATTATTCCAGAAATCCCACGTAAATGTGCAGTAGCAAAATTCAGACTGCTTACAGAACACAATTATTTGGCCAAACACTTGAATAAAATAGGAATTTACACAAATCCAAATTACCCTCTATGCAACAATGAAGAAGAAATGACTGAAGATCATCTACAAACCTGTGAAGTTCTATCTGATGGATCCACCACAGAGAAATATTGGAGAGCAAGAACGCTAATGGCTTCATTGCCAAAGCCCAGCATTAGATAACAACAACAACAACAACAGAAACTTAGGCAAAATGAAGTAGGTAGCCTACTATGCTGGATTTCTTTAAAGGGCAATTCTTTATATGTCCTATATTTTAATTTGTCTGATTAATTACTAAGCATTAGCGAATTCAAACAATCTTATTTTACTTTATTATGTAAACCCAATTTTAAGACTTCCTTTACTTTGAGAAAACTTTGGTCCACAATGGTTTGCTATATGGAGTTATACTGTATACATGATCTATACACTGTTACCAATAGTTTTATTTTATTAGTTATGTGTAAGTCTCTGAAATTTCTTGAACAAAGGTTTGAATGCGCTAAATAATAAAATTCTGCAAATCCTTTCTCCCCCTGCCCCCACCGACTACAATATTTGTCACTATACAGTAAGAAAACTTACCCCAATAATATCCTTGAGCATATCACATCTATGGAGTATTTGCAATCCTTGAAGAAACTGTTTCTGCTCAAGAGTTACTTTATCATTCTTCAAACAGTCTCGAAGATTTTTCAACACGCTTGTCTGTACACTTGTTACATTCTTCCTCAATTCCGAATTCAATTCAGCTCGCGGAGAAGAGGGTAATGATTTCTGTAATACCTTTAAAAACTCTGTTAAATTCTTAGGAAGACCTCTGTGCTCCGCAAATCAAAACCCAACTGAGAGGGTGAAGCACACACATCACAACTGCTGACTAAGCTATGAAGTGGGCAGACATTGTGGTTCTTCGCTCTGCAAAATAATAGATACGAAATCCAGCAGACGCACTAAGACAGAGCACTTCACTCTGTCAAAACTTTCTGCTTCCCATGGAGTTGGTTCTCTCTCAGCATTTACGTCCATCAACCGGGTAACAGAACTTGCATTCTGCTGACTCAAGTGATGTATGAAGTATACTGCAGCCTCAGACACACTGTATCAAGGAATCAGAACCATGAGATTTTATGCTTTTACAGTAGCTAAATTGTGGTGCACGGTTGAGCATTTATACAGTGTCTTTACTATATTAACTGTTTTTTTAAGTAATAAAAACTAAAAATAAAATCATGAAATGCTAAAAAAAATAATGCAACAAATAGATTTCGGAATACCTTCCAAAAGTTGCAACATTTACACATTTTAAAGCAGTACTCTTAGCAAATAAATGAAAGTAAACGCTAATCAAAAACTTAGTAAATAGACAAATTTATACATATAATACTTTCAATAAAATATCATCACAAAAATTTTATGGAATGATTGCACAAACAATCTGGCATGAAATACATTCCTACAAGAAGTAAACTAGTTTCTTACTGTATAATGAAAACAGTATTTGTAGAGAGATTGAAACAAATTATTATAACACAGAAAATATAGTACATAAATCTCGGAAAAATATGTAGGGCGCTTAGAAACAAAATTCAGAAAAATGAAAAAAAGATGATTCTAAACTATAACTAAATGGAAATAATTAAGACCTTACTGCATGCTAGCATACCTTGCCTCACTTGCCTCTCCCAGAAGTGCAGATGGTGTAACCAAAGAGCCACACAGACTAGCGAGCAGCATTTGTAGCCACTGCACTACATGAGACAATGTTGCTCCACTCTTAATGTGCGTCAGAGTGGGAGTGACGGCTATCCCTGTCCTGCTTTCTTCACTTCCTTCACACACACACACTTATCAATGCTTTCCAGGAATGAGTACTTGCATACGAGTTAACAAAATCAGTTCCAGATTTGAAGCCTGAAAAGGATGCAGAATAGTTGTCTGTCATAACTATAATTCACTCTATCGACAGTTTAGAACAGTGGTTGCCAAACACCATGAAAGTGTGACGTAACAGAAATGCAACCCACACACCACTAGCGCAGGGAGAGGGGTGGAGTAAGTATCTCCTCAGGTAATGCAGGTAATAACAGTGCAGAGACGGACTGTGACCAGAAAACAAAAACAATATAATATTCTTCTACTCATTAACTACACACATTTTTTTCCGTGTTAACTTTTATCCTCCTATTCATTATTTTTGTATTATTAATAAAATAAAATATATTTTCTTACTTGCCATAAAAGGAACGTGTACTCTACATCAGCAGACACTTGAAATTAGAAAAACGTAGAAATTGTAAATTACATTAAATACTTCAAAAAACGTCCAAGTATTTTACCCCGATTATGACATAGAAGCCAATACTTTTTATTGTTTGTTTATTAATGAAATATTCAAATTTCAGGTAAGGGCGTGATAGTCTTTGTATCAAGAAGAATAATGACAACGTATTGTTCTTTAATAATTAATTAAAAATTTTACAAAAATTCTCTCATATTTTTGCCATCTGCACAATAGAAATACTTTTACTCCCATGCTCCTTAAAATTAAGTTTTTACATACTATCTGTTTTCTGTTTTGGAAAAGACATCGAAACATATTATCCTACACACTTTTAACATTACATGTGTACGTCCGCTGCTGATAAATGTCTTGTCTTATATTGAAGTGATGGTTGTAAATAGAGGTGGGGCATATTTATTTAATTAATTTATTTAATAATAATAACATATACATAAGAACGTTACATTAAAATACCCCGAAAGAGCAAAGCTCGTGTTCGGGGACAGTTCCGTTACATAGATACACATACTTTGTAGACAAAATACTTAAGAAAAAAGCTCACATAAAGATTGTAATAAAATTAGTAAATAACAATACTAGTAATAACTGAGTGAAAAAAGAGACGATGTTGAGATTGATGGATTAATATTAAATTATTATTAGTAGTATAATTAGTGCAGGTCATGTTGATATAGTAACCAAGATAAAATAGAAAAATACACTTAGGATAGAAATAAACTTGTTTTACAATACATGGTACATAATACATATACAGGGAAGTCTGTCATATAATTTTTTTAATTCTGGATCTGAAAATTTCATTGCTTAATGTAGTCAATTCTGGATGAAATTTTATTATCGAATTATATAGCCGTGGACCATAATTTGTACTGTGCAGTAAAGCAGCAGATGTGAAATATTTAGGTTCAACTAATTTAAGAATTTCATTTCGTCTTGTATTATGAGCATGTGGCTGAGCTACAAATTTCGTTCTATTTTTATGATAGAATTTCATTAAAGAGTATTTATAAATTTGGTCAATTCTAAAAACATTCAATTCGGAATGGATCAAATTCGTTGGATAATCCAGTCGCCTTTTCAAAAAAATTTTGATTATACGTTTTTGCAACATAATTAGAGGAAAAAGAGCAGTTTTTGTAATGCCTCCCCATCCAATTATACCATATTGGATAACAGATTCAATGCCATGATGCCATGGTTACGCTTGAGTGGAGGCAGGGGCATGTGTCACGACACAGCTTCTGGCAATCACTGGTTTAGAACAATACTATCGTAACTACTACTATTGGCACTGCTAGGTACAATGGTATTGTTCTGAACATGATATAGAGCAATGAGAAGTTCATGAAATCTTGTAAAATGTATTAGAGTTAATTTATCTTTCACGTCAATTTTAAATATACTGTTAATACTGTATTAGTTTCATCTTTCTCTTGTTGACAGTACTGCAGAAAGTAAGGTGAGAAACATTCTACTCCACACACTTCCGCCCAACAAGAGCTGAAGAAAGAGTGCACAGATAGTACAATAATCTTATATCAAGAAGAAAAACAGATTAAAGCATTTTAAATTAACTGTTTCACATGTTTTAGGTGCTGTCGGCCAATGTTTAGGTGTTAACCAATGAAGCTATTGTATTTGCCTTCCTGCAACCCAATATTTTCCAAACTATCTTTATTGGTGACAAAAGGCAATAACTGAGATGTAATGATGTTATTATGCAAGGTGTTTCTGAAGGAATAGTAAATATTTTAGGGGTTGTTAGTATGGACTATTCTGAATAAAGAAGTTCATATAAACATGTGTTAAATTTTCAATGGTTAATTGAGATAGGTACAACTGTTTGAATGTTATGCACAACAAGCATTAGAAATGACAAGATGGGAAAACAAACGACTAAATGATTATATTTATTGCTTATTTACATGGAATCAGTATATTTCAACAGTTCAATGCACTTTTCTGATCTGTTGACTATATTATTTTATGTGGGCAGCACTATTCATAAAGCAAGCAACCCATTTGTCCCTTGCGTTTAATTTGTTTTTGTACACTTCGATTTTCATCCACCCTAATAGACAAAAATCAAGACTAAGATCTGGGGACTTTAGTGGCCAATGCATGCGACCACTGTGGCCAATGCATCTTTGGGGAATGCGAAATTTAGATGATGTGCCATCTGACAGATAAAATGTACATGGGCTCCGTCATGCTGGAACAACACACCATCCTTGTAGCCAAGGAAACTACACCCATTATGAACAGTGCTACTCACAGACGACCTCAGAAGAGCTACACATACTATTCCTTTGTATATAATCAACAGCATGCAGTCATACGTCATTCTTTCATACCATTTGCAAGGTTTGTTATGCATAACATTCAAACAGCTGTATCTCCACGCCCATGGAAAATTAGACACATGCTTATATAACTTTTTTTTACTCGCAATAATCCATAATACCACCCCTAAAATATATACTAACGGTATTCCTCCAGAATCACCCTGTATATTACAAGAACAGAATTTTAAAACGATTTACGTTCAATAGAACCATTTTTTTCCACACACATTATCTACGGACTCCAGAATAGTGAAATTTTGGTAGAATAATTTATTTTCATATAATATGCCTTAACAGTTAACTGTGTATTGCAACAAGAGCCACTGTAACAAAACTCATAGAATAGTAATAAAAATTCTGTGTTTACAATAATTTAAGTATTGTTTGTATACATCTGAAGTCTGATTAGTGTATTGTATTGTATTGTATTTATTAACATTCCATGGTATTCATACATGCTTACAGCTAGAATATGGAACAAGTCAAAAAATTAATACTATTATAAAATCTTAATTTATAGTCACAGTCTAGATGAAATATATATACAGACGAGATTTACAATATAGTCTACTAGTACAACACAAAGTTTTAGTATCAATTTAATGAAGTGTTACTGAATGTCATGAATTCACCTACAGAATAGAAGGCGTGAGAAATTAGGTACTTCTTTAATTTGGCCCTAAATAATTTTATGTTTTGAGTTTCATTTTTTATATCGATAGGGAGGCTATTAAAAATTTTACTGCCATATAACGCACTCCTTTTTGATAGCACGATAGACTTGCCAATGGAGTATGAAAGTCATTTTTTGACGTGTATTTATGCTATGAACTGTTGAATTAGTTACAAAGTTTTCACGATTACATACGAGGAAGATTATTCATGAAAAGATATACTGACAAGCCATGGGCATTATTTGTAGTTTTTTTTAAATGTTGTTGTTGTCTTCTAATGCCAGGCGTTTGACAATAAAGTCATTTGACCTCTTGCACTCCAATATTTTTCAAAGATATTATCATGACCAGCCACTGAAGCACTGATTTTGAGGTATTCCGAATCCATTTCTTGGTTTGAGTTGCACAATGGGCAGTTAGGGGACTGATATATTCCAATTCTATGCAGGTGTTTGGCCAAACAGGCATGGCCTGTTGCCAATCTAAATGCAGCTACAGACGATTTGCGTGGTAAATCGGGAATTAACTGTGGATTATGATGCAGAGTTTTCTATTTTTTCCCTTGAGATTGTGTTATCAAATTTTGTTTGTTGAAGTCTAAGTATGTAGATTTAATAAATCTTTTCGCTGAGTAATACGTAGATTTAGTAACAGGTCTGTAAGTAGCAGTGCTGCCCTTCTTTGCTAAAGCATCCACATTCTCGTTTTCCAGGATTCCACAATGGGATGGTATCCATTTGAATACAATTCTTTTATCGAGTGATATTAATTGTGAGAGCATTTTAGTTATTTCTGCTGTTTGATATGAAGGTGTGTGTTTAGAGACTATTGATAGAATAGCTGCTTTCGAGTCTGACAATATAACTGCATTCTTAAATTTATTGATGTGGCATAGAAGATTCCTGAGACTTTCACTTATTGCAATGATTTCTCCATCAAAACTTGTTGCTCCATATCTAAGAGATCTATAACGTGAGAAGAGATAGCACGTAATACCTGCACCAGCACCTTGTTCTCTGGAGATCAAGGATCCGTCGGTGTATAAATGAAGCCAGTTTTGTGGAGGGTACCTAATATTAATTGTCTCTAAGGACAATTGTTTCATTATTTCAGTGTTTACTTCTGATTTCAGTATTTCTTCTGTTAAATTTAGATTATACTCTATTGGCCAGTTTTTCCAAGTAATGTTTAATTTGGCTTAACAAATGTTACATTAACAGCTGGTTTATTTTTAACGTTTTGTTAAGATGTTTTCCATTTTTCCAACATAATTTTGTTTAAAATAACCAACACTTAACTTTAACTGTCGTTAATACTATTCTAACTACTCAACAGCAGTTGGTAATGATTTTGCATATATAAGACAACTTCTTATTGGCTGATATTATTATTTTAATTCTGTACTATGGAGTAAGTCATGAAACATGTGTAAAATCGTAACCTATTACAGTAGCCATGATTCATACAGTACAGAGAATTGATAAATGAAAGTTGCATTGACTGCTATTGAATAATAATAATTATTATGTATGGTTACATTTTATAATGCTAAATATGAATTTCTGTTTAGAAAAATCTCAGTATTATGACCACCAGGTGACAATAATTACACGAATGTGTGTGTAGTCAACTGTTCAGAAAACCCCGAGGAGAGTTCCGTATCATATAAAATTCTCAATTTAGGTTCATGTATAAATTATATGTAATTTCGTCCTAAAGAAGCAATTGCTGCTGAAACATTTTATTATTTACTCACTGCGTATTTTGAAGCACTATTGACATCGGCTATAGTTGAAGAGCTAGTAACCTAGAATCTAGAGTTAATAGTAGCTGGTGAATTGGAACAAGTGGCCTATTTCAACTAGGTAACATACAACTGAGTTTTATTTTAAGACATGAAAGTGATTATTATAACTACATACCGATACCTAAGAAATATTAGTAAATTAATACATAATGTGCATTCAAACATAACAAAATTTAATTGGTATATTAACTTTCATTTATTAGAATTATATTATAGCTAGCGAAAAGATATGTTTGCACTGGCTTTAAAACAGAAGCGAAAGAGCTGGATTCTTGGAATTTATAATTGTTTTCTTTCCGATGGAAATTTAATTTTCCAGCAGGATAATCACCCCGCGCACACCGCCATAAACGTTCAAAGACGGTTCACGGAAAAGCATGAAAAAGAGGAGGGTTGACAAATATCGAGACATCCCACCTCAAAATCCAGATCAGTTCTGGGATCAAGTTCTGGTTACCTGGGAAGATTTCGCTAAGGACCAGAACTATTTCCGCGATCTGGTGGAATCAATATCCCGAAAATGCCAGGCAGTGATAGACGCCGATGGCATGTGCACAATGTATTAGATCCACATGTGTATTTCTTTTATTTTTCTTTAATTTGTTTGTTTATCTTTGTTTTATTTCGGGAAGAAAATTGATCTCTCAAGAGTTTTTTAAATTCTCCTAGTGGAGCCAGAGTTGCGAAATAATAAGTTCCACTAAACAAAATTATAAAAATGAAGAAAGGTAACATGTATAAAAATTAGTTACATTAAAAAAAAAAAGTTACCACCGAGAACCGAACATGGGCCCTGGGACGGCAAGCCAACACGCTACTGACTACTCCATTGGGGTGTCATGACGTAACCAGCGCAACGAGGTACATATAGCTGCTAGACTTGAAGTCTACGGACACAGCTCACATACAAACGTAATCGTGTAAATATTTCAATGTTCAGTACTAGTTAATGTTTCATTTGGACTGATTTACTGAAGCTTGGTGAAACCATCCCTTACTCTAAACATTCCTCAAAGAGAAACATAACATGTTATTTTCACAACTTTTGTCTGAACAGCTGTGGTGTTATCCGCCATGTTTAACTGTTTGTTAAATGAGTTAACGGCCTGAAATCCTACATTTAATGTTAACAAACTGTTAAGAATCTGTTAAGCCAAACTGGTGTTGAACAAATGGAAAAAATGTATTTAACAAACTGTTGAAGATTTAACAGTCGTTAAGTCTTCTAACAATACTTGGACAAACCGGCCATAACTATAATAGAGTTAAAGGGTTTGGTTTCATTTGTAGGTTTTCTTTTAAATTCGGGATATTGATTTTCTGTTTTAATTCTTGAACCATGGATATGAAACTTTTTTTAGTTTTTAATCTACAGAGAGGATTGTATGAATGCCAATTGTTTCCTGGTAATCTGATAAGTTTTTCATATTGAATCAGTACTTTTTCTTCTATTGTCATTTTGATGCTGTTAATATTAGTGAGGAATCTCATAGAATCTATTGGAGTTGTTTTGATTCCACCAGTAATGAGCCTGAGAGCTTGGTTTTGAATATATTCTATTTCGTTTATGAAAGGTGAAGCAATTAAAATTTCTCCACCATATGTCAAGCTTTTTCAGAAATATATTTCAAATGGTTGCTCCATGTTAACTTACTATCGAAAATAACTCCAAGATATTTGGATTCATAAGTCCTAGGAAGGTGTTGGCTATTGTATTGGATATTGAATTCTCTTTCTTTTTTACCAAGTGAAAATATTTGGTAGTTACTTTTGCTTAAATTGAGTGTCATCAAATTTGATGCATTCCATTCATGTAGTTGATTTAGAGCTTTAAAAGCAGAATTTTGGATTCTGTCTCTATGTCTGTAAGATCCGGAAGTTCACAAAACTATATCATCTGCAAATAGTGCTGTTTTCATGTTTGATTCCTCTAATAGGGTGGGTAAGTCATTTATATAAATATTGAATAAATGGGCTATGAATTTAATATAGTAGAAATAAATTTTTAAAATATAAATGGTTTGATAATAGTTACTTAAGCTATTATAAAAACTTACGTGATGTGGAGGTTAAGAGGACCCCGTGCTGATTGTGCACTACAACGAAACTGACAGACACTCTGTGTTTACAGTTTATCCGTTATCTAGACATACGTCATCTGTTTTGTGGAGGGGGTAAGGTGTAATGTTTGTAGGGTGAAATGGAACTTTTGATGTGTTAATTTGTTTATATAAATTGTATAGTGGGTTTGTTATATTAGTAATTTGTTCGTTTGAAAGTTGGGTTCCTTGATTATAGGCCTTTGCGATGAAATATTCTTCAGCAATGCTTACTGTGTTATTGTTTAAGGTTTTAACTATTTGTAATGTATCTCTTATATTATGAAGTTCATGACCTTCTTCAATTAAATGTGTGGCGAATTTAGACCTGTTTCTATTGTACTTAAAATCAGATACATGTTCGCTGAACCTAGTTCTGAAATTCCTATGTGATTGACCAATGTACGTCTTTTGGCAGTTTTTACAATTAAGCATATAAATTCCTCTGTTTGAGAAGGTGTCATTATTATTTATTTGATTGAGCATTATATTATTTAGCTTATTATTTGTATGGGAGGCAATATGTATGTTATGTTGTTTGAAAAAATTATTTAATTTGTTTGAGATTTTACCAAAGTAGGTCATTCCAAATCGATGTTTTTAGAAGATGAATTTTCGGGTGTTAATATAGTAAGAAGGCCTGCAATCAAGGAACCCAATTTTTAAACGAACAAATTGCTAATATAACAAACCCACTATACAATTTATATAAACAAATTAACACATCAAAAGTTCCATTTCACCCTACAAACATTACACCTTACCCCCCTCCACAAAATAGATGACGTATGTCTAGATAATGGATAAACTGTAAACACAGAGCAACTGTCAATTTCGTTGTAGTGCACAATCAGCACATCACGTAAATTTTTATAATAGTTTAAGCAACTACTATCAAACCATTTCAGCTACATTTTAAAAAATTCTTTCTAATACAATATTAAATTCATAGTCCATTTCTTACACAAATGTACTATTTTCAGTTTTAACAACCTGACTGACAATCACACCATGTGATAACTTCTGCAGGAAGATATATATATTTGAATCGTGTAATTTTATTTTATCATTCAGCAATATTCATTTTATTTGTCCATGTTCATATACAATCTAGTTTTAAATATTTTAATATGTAATCAACATGTATAATGCTTCCACACAAAGTATTCATATTCTTGTATTATTACGTGTTCTGAAGATGGCAGCTTATGCTGAAAATGTTTATAACTGTAAATGTTGTAATATTTTCCTAATTATAGCATTGCGATTTTGACGCACATACCTGTACAATTATTCTGTACTTCTGCTTGATACAATATTCTCATATTTCAAGATTTCATGTAAAATGCTTTGAGATAACATTCAAATCTCAATTATCGATATTCTCAGCTTACTTACTGGCTTTTAAGGAGCCCAGAGGTTTATTGCTGCCTTCACGTAAGCCCGCCATCGGTCCCTATCCTGAGCAAGATTAATCCAGTCTCTACCATCATATCCCACCTCCCTCAAATCCATTTTAATATTATATTCCCATCTACGTCTCGGCCTCCCCAAAGGTCTTTTCCCCTCTGGCCTCCCAACTAACACTCTATATGCATTTCTGGATTCGCCCATATGTGCTACATGCCCTGCCCATCTCAAACATCTGGATTTAATGTTCCTAATTATGTCAGGTGACGGATACAATGCGTGCAGTTCTGCGTTGTGTAAATTTCTCCATTCTCCTGTAACTTCATCCCTCTTAGCCCCAAATATTTTCCTAAGAACCTTATTCTCAAAAACCCTCAAACTCTGTTCCTCTCTCAAAGTGAGAGTCCAAGTTTCACAGCCATACAGAACAACCAGTTAACTGTTTATAAAATTTATAAAACAGTTATATTACCGGTTGTTCTGTATGGTTGTGCTCCTTATTCTCAAACACCCCTAATCTCTGTACCTCTCTCAAAGTGAGAGTCCAAGTTTCACAGCCATACAGAACAACCAGTAATATAACTGTTTTATAAATTCTAACTTTCAGATTTTTTGACAGCAGACTAGACGACAAAAGCTTCTCAACTGAATAATAACAGGCATTTCCCATATTTACTCTGCATTTAATTTCCTCCCAAGTGTCATTTATATTTGTTACTATTGCTCCAAGATATTTGAATTTTTCCACCTCTTCGAAGGATAAATCTCCAACTTTTATAGTTCCATTTCGTACAATATTCTGATCACGAGACATAATCATATACTTAGTCTTTTCGGGATTTACTTCCAACCTTATCTCTTTACTTGCTTCAAGTAGAATTTTCGTGTTTTCCCTAATTGTTTGTGGATTTTCTCCTGACATATTCACGTCATCTGCATAGACAAGAAGCTGATGTAACCCGTTCAATTCCAAACCCTCTCTGTTATCCTGAACTTTCCTAATGGCATATTCTAGAGCAAAGTTAAAATGTAAAGGTGATAGTGCATCTCCCTGCTTCAGCCCGCAGTGAATTGGAAAAGCATCAGATAGAAACTGGCCTATACGGACTCTGCTGTAAGTTTCACTAAAACACTGAGTTTCTCAGCTACAGAGCAAAATAATTTGAAGTATGTAAAACATAAGCACAAAATGAAAACTGCTTCTATATGCAGAAAACTTCAGTTATGGAGCTTGCATATACAAACACAGACATAAATACCCACATATGTATATGGAAATTAATTATACTTACTGCATCGGAGAACAATTCATGATCTTCTTGTTCATTATCACTTCCATGTTCCCATTCATTTGAATATTCTCTCTTTATCTTAATTTCAGCTTCATTTTCATCATTTTCAACCTCTTCATTTTCAACTGTAAAATATGCAATTTACAGTTGTGGAACTATGTATTACGTATATTATTATGATATGATATAACATGATATATGATATGATATGGTTTATTCTCACATTAATTTCTCTGGTCCTGCTGGCCCTTTACATTTCTATGTTTGGGCCAGGAGTCCCGTTCTTACACTATTTACAACTTTCATTGAGTGATGTAACCGTCTATTGGTGCTCATTTAAACGGTTATGTTTATGCCCATAATATGAAGCTTCTTTATCGTAAAAAGCCCGAAGGTAAAATAACTCCCTGTTCGGATCTCCGGTTGGGAGCTGGAAGAAGCCTTAATATAATGCAATGGAATGCGAGTGGCCTAAGTTAGACGAAGAAAACAGAATTGTCGAAAATATTATATGATGAAAAACTCGACTCTTTTGTATAGTAGAGGCTATAATAACAAAGCACTATCCCATAAAAGAGAAGATACATTAAAGATCACTGTTGCAACATGAAAGAATGGTAGGGTTACCACATGACACATACTCGACAAGCTACCAATTCAGGTTCAGAAAATTGAAAACGCGAAATGGGTTTCTAGAGGCAATCCAGAAACTAATAGATATATTTAATTTTAATTTAAAACCAGAAAAGTCCCTATTACGTAAATCACCATTACAATATGACAGTATAAATTATAATACAAATTCATTTAAGGATTTGAAGAAGAAGAATCGTCTACACTTTAATAAATATAACAAGTTGCTCTTGAAACTATAAATACATTCCAGACGGCTGCAAATATCTAAATGAGGAACCAGCTGAGGCTGGGATATATTCCAAATTATTCAATTTTTATTTGTCTACAGGGAGTCCTTCTACTCACTTTGATGAGAAATTGCAGAAATCAACAGGGCATTAACACAACTTATTTATCAAATTAATATGTTCAAAAATGCTGTTATATTTAGTGACTCAATTTCTGCAATCCAAGTCATAGCTTCAATCAATATTCCTATAAATTTCAAAATCGCAGAAATTCAATCATTCATACACATACAGGCAAAACAAAATAAAACCTGTATCTGCAATGGATTCCTGCCCATTGTGGTATTATGGGCAATGAGATTGCAGATTGTTTGGCAAAGAAAGGAACTAAAACATTACAAGTACCCTTGAAAAAGATATCTTATCACTAGAGCTAGGATTCGTATGTAGTAATAGCCAATATAAACATGCAAGTCATGCCCCCCACTCCTCACACTTGCCATTCTTGTCATTCAGTACTTCCATTAGATAGAGCTAAGGGTCTTTAATCCTCTTACAAAACAGCTCGGGTTTAAAAGCTGCATTGTCTAGTCCTTGTGACTTTTCTTGCAATTCCAGTCTTGTCAACCTGGTTTAAAACCTTCTTAACCAGCATCACATTGACTCAACAATACTTGGCGTCGTTCTTAACTCATACTACATATAAATCCTAGCTCTACTTATCAGTGTCAAATGCTTCATAAACACAATTTCAAATCAAAATTCTAAAGAAATTTCAAGAAAACAGTAATAATAAATCTTGTTCAGTATTGGTTACTGAGAAAGAACATTTATATCTGATTCTCCTCAACATGATGCGGTAGCAAAATTTCGAATGCTAACTGGCCATGACTGTTTAGCAACACACCTGTTTAAAATTTGAATTTTTGTTCACCAAAATGCATCCTGCATAACTTAGAAGACTCTTAGATGAATCAAGAACATTTACGAAAATGTCCAGTTCTGGCATCAAATCTTTTGGATTCGGACTCTAAATTATACTGGGAAGCTAGAAGGCGAATTAAGAAATTCCAAGTGCCTGGGCAACAGATACCACCACTACCACCACCACCACCACCACCACCACTGCTGCCACCACCATGACCACCACCATCATCATCAGGTTCGATCCAGGTCCAGGTCGATGGCATTTAAGTGTGCTTAAATGCAACAGGCTCATGTCACTAGATTTAGCGGCATGTAAAAGAACTCCTGCGGGACAATATTCCGAAACACCGGCGATGCTGATATAACCTGGGCAGTTGCGAGCATCGTTAAATAAACTATAATTTAATTTAACTCAAAACGAACAGATTATTTAGTGCAGATAGAACATATTTCTTTGGAGCTATTCTGAAGAACTGTTGAATCTTTCTTTGTAAGTTAATTAATTTTCTCGTTACTCTGTCTCCTGTAATGTGATGGAATGCATTGCAAATGAATGATCTTTTAAAGGCCCTCTAGTTGTTTTATGGCTTTGATGAGAAAGAAGCTCCACAATGGCTATTTGTAAGCAAGTAGAAAAAGTCATTACCAGTAACAATACTTGCTATTTATTTTGAATACTTCAACTCATTTAGACTCACTATAGTTTCTCAATAATACAGCAAAATGTCTGTATGTTTCGCACTTCTGTTTCCTTCTGAAGTCCTGGCAAAATTCCTATACTTTCTATGTTAATTTAGTTCGGTTATACATTTTTGTTTGTGTCTTTTTTTACATGATCATATTTTAAATCTCAAGAGATACGGAACTTGATTTATACGTCCTAAATCAATTTTGTTCGAAATTAGATTTGCTGTGAAAACGTAAGAATGTGAAAATACAGCAACCCACTTAAGATGCAACCCACTTTGAAACTCGAAGCTGCCCATGCTTAATCTGCTGTTACTGTTTAGAAACATTTCGTATTGCACTATGACTAGTCATTTCCCATTGGCTAATCTGTGATGTCGGAGTGCGTTTCCTCTCTCTGAGCAGAGCTGGTAGAGCACGTGAAGGAGGATAATGTTGTGTCTCCGCTATTTAAACATTTTCATCCCTTCCACTGCCACTCCCCTTACTTTGCTCTTTTACCTGCGCTTCCCCTTCTAAGACGCTCGAGAGCAGAGACATGTGACATCACAGTGCTAGCATAGAAATGTATGATGTAAATGAACAAGTTATGGAGCAGTTATCACAATTTGAGAGCATGGCTTATTCCCTGTGGGCAAGCAGTCCAAAAATAATTGACTTTTTTATTGGTAAAATAGTCACATGGGAAGAACAGGGTAAATCAATTTCGTAAAATTTTCTGGACTGCAGTTAGAAATGTAAATTATCAGCCAGTTTTGGCTCTAATCAGCTAAGATTTCCTACAAATAACCTTACATTCTTCAAGAACATGTGTTATAAATTTGAGTAGCCCTATGATAGACTCAAAGATGGCGTAGCTCTAAAATTATAAATTTGTCTTGTGAAAATTTTGCTAAATTGATTTAACTCGTTTTGCCCATATAGTCTTCAAATACGATTTCAGTTGTTATTAAATATCATTTCATTTATAAGTTTTTCTTACTTATGTGTTTTTTTTCCAAAACATTCCCTCCCTTCCCATAAAAACGTATAAATGAAATCTGTATTAAGTTTTTGAAAACTGAGAAACTAACCTTCTTCTTCTTCTTCTTCTTCTTCTTCTGGTTCTTCATACTCTTGATTTTCTGTATGTCTCTGTCTAGTGCGAGCCATTGTTGCATCATCATCATCACCCTGAAAAAAATTAGAACACATCTTTATGTTAATCACTCAGGTATGATGTATTCATTCAACTGCTCCATTAAAATTACTGCACTGTGATTTAGAAATATTAGAAGATGATATTCTTATGGATTCATTTTAGAAAAAGAAAGGTGTTTAAAAACTTGGTGTACTTGAAGAAATGAAATAGTACTAATTACTCTGGAAGGAATGCTTTGGGCGAATCATTATCGTTCAGGAAATGCTGACTAATGCAAGAATCAAATGTTAACTACTGGTCACAATATTAGTTATCAAATATTTTAAGTGAGTGATTTACGTGAACTTCTATTTACATCTCCTGCATTAGACATGATTGCGTTAGATATGATATGATAACTACAGTCTAAAGATCTATCCAAAAAGATCCAAAACTTTGCAGTGTCTAGCAAGTGGTACATTCTAGCAATGACTTTCATGAGCTGCTATATTATGTACCGTAATTTCCCACAACTATGGTTCACGATACAATCATTCAAAGTTTGCACTCTAAATCGTAGGGGCTATTCCATATGAAATCGGACAACGAAATACCATGACATGTCAGAATTGTCTGAAAATTCGTACAGAGGTTTAGTATATGGGAACTAGTAAATGTACAAATTTTGACTTTCTTTAGCTCAGTAGTTTTGCAGATAAAATTCCTTAAAATTTAGCGTATTTTGTATTTTATTCTTACTTTCAACGCGTACTACTACGTCTGGCTTCGAAATAAAAACTTAAGCTATAGCTAATTTTGTAGTGCACATTTAAGTGTATTAATGGGGTATAACACATATATTTTATTGTTTGTGGAAATTATGGATTTACTGTTTTTCGTGATTTATAACTTGTTACCACCAAAAAAGTAGGGATATAAAATACTATAATATTAGTTATTGTTGAGACAAAAACCATACAATTTTTTTTTTAAAAGCTATTTTAAGTGAAGAGTCTTAAAACAAATATTTCAAATCTCACTTATTTAAAATACGCGCTCCCTGCAGCGTCATGCGGAGATGTGAGAGGAGCCAGAATGTTATCAGCTGGTCTTGAAACAGCTGGTGTGTAGTCACAACACAAGGGATGAGACGAATACATGACCCACCAGCCAGTCTTCTGCGTATATTATTACAGGTGACAGTGGTAATTCAATTCCAATATTTGAGAGTTTTCCTTTATTGTTTTGTGGCAAATTAAAAAAAAAACTGCTATATTAAGGTAAGATAGTGATTACGTATTGTTTTAAAAGCAAGAATTATACCATATTAAACTGTAACAGGTTAGTGTAGTGATAATGTAGTATCTGTATCAAATTATTTTAGTATTCAGAGAAATACATCTTTCATTTCGAGTTGTTTTCGAATACGTGAACTACTCGCATGACGGAACTTACGAGCTGCTAGCGCTGGCCATCTACACGCACACTCAGCTTGCTGTGGGATGGAGTCGCGCTGCGAAGAAATCCCCAATGAGAATTCTTTATTTTATTTTCTACTGTTACCCAAAGAAAATTTTGAATCTGTAAACTGTGTTTCATTCTATATTAAGTCGCCCATATTGTCGTATTTTTAGTTTTTAGCTAATTCGTCAAGAAAAAAAGTAATATAAATAAATTTGCCTAGTCAAGTGAATAAGAATTAAAAAAAAAAATCCCTCCAAAGTCATTATATTACTCTCTGAGTCTGCTTTAAAAAGAGATGTTGTTGAAAATCCTACCACTAAATGTCTCTGAGCAATGTTCTTCCAAAACTAAGAATTTTAGAAAGTACGATAAATTTGACGCTCTATAAAATGAAAAGTGATACTAGTTGGGGATATTTTAACCCACCATTAAGCTTGTCCAGTGAAGGCCTTTCAATGACAGAAGCACCTTACTTTTCTTTAAATGTGAGGTCAAATTTTCTTAAATTTTCTCCTATTTCATATGGAACAACCCATAGTATCTCGTTTATCCACATTTTTGCTATACTGAAGTTTGAAGTTAAGTCACTGCAGCTATCTATGAATGGTCTACAATGATCTTTGAATGGTTGTATCGTGGACTACAGTTGTGAGAAATTACAGTACATATCTTTTTTTTGTTTTTACACCAAGCCATTGTAATGGATGCAGATTTAACTTATAGTGACTTTTCTGCTATTTAAAAATGTCTGATGTAGGGTAGTGCATGAATGTGATTTTTTTTGGCAGGTACTTGACTGTTCGTCATTCACCCATATGAAGCCAGTTGTGTAAACCATTTACAGAGGGAATCATTGTCCAGAGTGTCCTACGCTACACCAGTGATGATGGAGACTTGTTGGCGTGCACAAGAGGAACTGGAGCTCCCAGAGAAAACTTCTCCATCACCTAGAACACGGGTTTGACCAACACACGTTATAAATCAGTGCGTACACTGGGGATCAAACCCACGTCCAGCACTCTAGCCACTAGATCACCACGGTGGTGACTAAGTGTTTAGTGCT
Source organism: Periplaneta americana (assembly GCF_040183065.1). Classification (NCBI taxonomy): domain Eukaryota; kingdom Metazoa; phylum Arthropoda; class Insecta; order Blattodea; family Blattidae; genus Periplaneta; species Periplaneta americana. Next base: position 1,716,106 of record NW_027185501.1, on the reverse strand, counting down.
GCATCAGATGTATCAGTGCTACAAATGTGGATAGAAGACAATCCATGGTTAGGACGACCTTCCTTGTTAAATAGCTGACGAGATGTCGAAATCTAAATTCAAATTAGAGAGACTAACAAAGCAATTATTTAGTCACAGCCAGGACACTCTCTCAGGAAGGAAAGAGGTTGGCATCTCAAAAATGTTTTTTCTGAGATTTTAACAAAAAATTTAGAAATGTATTATGTTGCAACAAAATATGAGTCATATATTTTGAATAATAACAGTAGCAGAACTGTGCTATGCTGACGTCAGTCAACAATTTCTTATTGAACGGGTTGTTTACAATGACATCCTAAAAAACATACTTCATGTTTGTTCTGTGTTTCCAATTAACTCTTTACATGAATTACGATTTTCTTCAAATTTAAACTACGAAATCTCATGACAGCATTAATAAGTTTATTCGAAACTATTAATAACTGTGACCGCCATTTTGTTACTGATATAGTACATTAAGAAGTCTCAAATGTCTGGTCAGTGGCAAAGCGTGAGTTAAGTAAGGGGGCAGACAGACATTCATTCTTTTATTTAACCGATTTTAATCATATTATTATGTATGGAATTTTTGTTTTCAATGCATACAGATCTGTGTTAAATATTATATTAATGGCTACTGATTCATGAAAGATTCCACCAAAGCCAGTAAATCAAGAGTAGCCAAGTAGTTCCCTTTATTACATGCAGGGGCGGACGCAGGATTTTTTTTCGGGGAGGGATTTGAGGAGATAGTAAAAATGGGATAATGAGAAATAAGTTTATATACTCACAATTTGTTTCTGAGTCACAAACATTTACAAGTTGGCCTGAGTAGAGTAGTCAGTATAGCCTTCTGTGCTCGAAGTTGCGGGTTCTATCCCAGCACAGTTCGATGGCATTTAAGTGTGCTTAAATGTGACAGGCCTCATATCGGTAAATTTATTGGCAAGTAAAAGAAGTTCTGCAGGGAAAAATTCTGGCACACCAGTGATGCTGATATAACCTCGGCAATTGCGAGCGTTGTTAAATAAACCACAATTTTTTTATTTTAATATATTCACAATGACTGAATACAAAAACAATGACAGAGTGATATTTACAGAAGAAGGTGACGAGACTTCTCAGATATTTCATCCAGTACTTCATAAGCTTTTATTTCTATATTTTTATGTATCATTATCAAGACCAGTCCATTTAATCTGTCTGCTCCTCAAGTAAGTCTTCAAATACCGCAATGTTGAGAATGACCGTTCTGGTGTTGCTTCAGTTACAGGCAACATACAGAAACGTTTTAGCGCCTTGTGAGTGCAGGGAAAAATAATTTCATTGCACCTGTTCAAAGATGATATAAAATCAGTAGGCATTAGGTGAAGATTTTTCTGATCAAGGTTTTTTTTTTTTCCCCACATCTTCAATTCATTGAAGAAAAACTGTGGTGATGCATCAACATCATTGGGCCACTGATTTACTATAGCCTCAACAGTAGTTTCTAAATCTTCATCTGATGCTCGCACTATGTTTTTAGGCAGCAAAGTTTGTATGGACTTTAGGATTCCCTTATGATTTAAAAACCTGTCCTTCAGTTGCCTAATAAAATAGTCTAAGAAGGGAAGGAGAATTGAACGCCTAAAATACTCTTCAGGACTCTCTGTCTTGAAGTTAGAATGCTTTTTTGTCTCCCTGCAGTTCTTGGAATTTCCAGCGGAATTCCAGTAAGTTCAGCAACACTTTTTGCCTCTAGGTTCACTGGCTGAAAATTTAAACGAAAATCTTCCAGTTCTCTTTCTAGATTCTTACATAGTTCAATGCATGTCTTAAGGTCCATCTGTTCTGACTTTAATAGACTGGCTAAACCATGTGACAGGCTAAAAACATGGCTAGCTACATTCATAGATACCAAAATTGTTGGTTTCTGTATGGCTTATATTACGATGTACCGAAGTACATATGATAATATTTCAGTGCAGAAATTCTGCGTCATCATATGATGATGGAAGAGTGGAACAGAGAAAAATTCTCTCCGGCACCGGGATTTGAACCCGGGTTTTCAGCTCTACGTGCTGACGCTTTATCCACTAAGCCACACCGGATTCCCATCCCGATGTCTGATCAAATCTTCTCAGTTTAAGTTCCACCTCTTGGGTTCCCTCTAGTGGCCTACCCTCATGCACTGCTTCATAGAGATGTATGACAATGGCACAATGTCCATACATGTGCAGAGGTGCATATCATGATATGCGAAAAATAATCACTTTGTGATTTAAGATGGTGCTTATTCCGTTGGATACTGGTAAGTGTCAGATAACAGTGCTACTCTCCAGTGGGCAGCGGATCAGAGTTGCGAAGCATAGGCAAGAAAAATCCCAGATATAGGGATTTCTTTCAATGCAAAGATACATTTATTTAACATTTTAGCAAAGAGAATTTACGTGGAAAACCCTCTAATTCCTATGTACATTCACGAATTAAAATCAATATTATTTTTGTTTCTTGTTTCGTATTTTTCTAAAAATTTCGGGAGGGGATATATCCCCTTAATCCCCCCCCCCTTGCGTCCGCCCCTGATTACATGAACATTGACTTTCCTGATGACCTCTGAATGGCAATTCCTGAATATTTCAATGACAAGCAACGTCTACTAATCTGCTGACAATTTGCCTATTTTTTAAACCATTTCATTGTGTTTAATGGCCTGCAGTCTCTGCCCCTCTGAAATGGCATGGTCGATACGGCACCACCCTAACATATAAAATTTCTCGGCGCACTTTATATGACTCCCAGATGCTGCGTGTTTTTAGCTTTTTTTTTTTTCGAAATTGTTTATGGTGTTTACACCTGTTCTGCGCCAAGAATCTTACCCATCAATGCCAAACATCAAACAATAAAAACACATTAGCTTTTGTTCATGACCTTTATCAGTTCCACACAACCACTGATATTTATTATACCAGCTTTTCTGAAATTTTCGAACAAATTTTCCGTCCTCTTGCGATAACGTTAGGTCTGCCGTTTCTCTAACGTTTTTCTCGTTACCTTTTGTTCTAACAAGGAGGAAATATCATTGTTAAGTAAATACACAACTGAATCGAAGTCAGGACTGTTAAATTCAGAAGTCATTAGCCTATATCCTGAATAAACACACAAATTGCCACACGAGAAAACAAGAATTACACTTTATATTTTATCAGTAATTATTCACTATGCCTATATAAAGCAAAATTATCACTTAGGGCTATCACTTTATTATAACACATTAGCATAAATGCATACCCTATTAGCCACCTTGCTCTCATGTCTCGTAACTTAGAAACTTTCTAAATAAGAAACTGTTTGTTTCCGTTATAATACCGTAGCTAATATTGGTGGGCAAGAAAAGGCATGTACTTGAGGGGTCTGATCCTATCATTTCAGACCTTCTGGTGAGTAATAATTATATTTTTCCCGGCCAAAGATCAAAAATTCTTTTGGTATAGATCTTGTATATCAGAATATTGCAAGAATTTTGTATACAAATTTGGGCTCTATCATTAACATATAATCTTTCAAGCACATGAAAAATGTTAGTAGCTACAACCCACATCATCAGTGAAGAACTTCCTGGATCATATTTCTATAGCAATATAAAAATAAATTTCTGAGGTGTGCATCTATACACTAAAATTCATTATCCCTAACAACTTGTAAAGAACATGTGGAAATAATTTGTATGAAGCCGTTTGATTTAGAGACAGGGCCCTAAACGTGTGACAAAGGATTCCACATTTAGTTTTCTTTTGAAGCCATTTAAAGGATTTTATCATCATCTTTAAAATGAAATGCTCTGGACCGAGATAGAACACATAGGACTCAGATTTAATGGCAAGCAGGGTGGCCATTCAGTCACCACAGATGATAAAGAAGTCAAATGTGAGAGATTACATAATTAAATATTACCGGTACTCATTGCCCCTAATTTAGACAACTGTGAAGTTTATCAGTGTGATAATATGTAACGTCAACATTTACAACTCTCACTGAAATTAATTTATACTGTACTTTTTTCATGTACAAAACTGTTTGTGTCTTACCCCTTCATCTTCGTCAGAACTTTCATGCTCTTCTCCTATTCCAGCATTCTTAATTTTCCTCGTAAAGTCAGGGTCCACTTCATCTTCCAATTTTATTTCAGTTTCGTCAGCTTCATTCTTAAAGGACTTTTCTGCTGTTTCAGCTGCACTTTCAATTCTAAAATAATAATAAATAATAATAATAATAATAATAATAATAATAATAATAATAGTAATAATAAATTTATTTCCTTATTTATTTATTCATTATTAATATTAATGTGTTAGTCATCAGCGGTTGGCCAATGATAATCTAGCACAACTGAGACGATAATAATGCAATAATCTATACTAATAACAAATCTGTAGCCAAAATTTTTCTGGTAATTTTCGATTTTCCAAAAATAATTGGCCCTAACATATATAATTAACCACCCTGAAACCGAAAATCGCTTTTTTGACATTTTTGTTTGTATGTCTGTCTGTCTGTCTGTCTGTACATTTGTTACCCCTTTTCACGCGATAATGGCTGAACAGATTTCGATGAAAATTGGAATATAAATTAAGTTCGTTGTAACTTAGATTTTAGGCTATATGGCATTCAAAATACATTATTTAAAAGGGGGGTTATAAGGGGGCCTGAATTAAATTAATCGAAATATCTCGCTTATTATTGATTTTTGTGAAAAATGTTACATAACAAAAGTTTCTTTGAAAATAATTTGCGATAAGTTTTATTCCTTAAAAAATTTTGATAGGACTGATATTCAATAAGATAAATGAGTTTTAAAATTAAAATAACTGCCATCTAAGGATATGTAATGAATTAAAAAACAAATGACTTAGTCTATAAGGGGCCTTGGACAGCAACAATCGAAAGCTATGAAAGATAGCCTACAAGAGAATGTTTCTGTGTTTGTATGAAGTAATATCGGAAGCTAAATTAACCGATTTATATAATTAATTATTATTTCACCATTGGAAAGTGTAGTTTCTCTAGACGGACATAATGCTATAATGTTATTACAGTAACTTCTGATATAATATAATATGAAGTAATATAATATAATATAATACACTCAGGGACAAAAAAAACCGGACACTTTAATATTTGCTGGTATTTTGCAAAACATTATCTTCTCATACAATATTATGGTAGCCATCTGTTGTTATGGAGACGTGTATACATTGTTGATTGTTTTTTGTTTTATAAACAAGCCATTACAACCAAAAATTCCAATTTTGCTTTCGGAGTCTCAGCTATAAAAATTTTGTCTCAACCATTTTGTGCTTCATTATCGTTATCATTAGTTATTTCTTTATTTTTACATTTTCTGAGTTTAAGTGGGGTTGTAACATTTGTCTTAAAACAAGATGCGACCTGAAGATGTGGCTCGAGCTGTAGCCCTTTACGATGATGGACGCAGTGTACGTTACATTGCAAATGTTATGAATATGGCTAGAAGCACAACCCATGATGCCATAAAACGGTATAGAGAGACCCTAGAATATACCAGAAGACCAGGCTCGGGTCGTCCAAGAGCTAAAAATCCAAATGAAGACAGGTATATGGTGTTGAGAATTCTTAGGGAGCGCAACCTACCAGCTACTAGTGTAGCCCAGCAATTTGTTAACATGCATGGACGCCCAATTTCGGCCAAAACAGATAGAAGGAGGTTGAAAGCAAGTGGACTGATATCAAGTAGACCTGCAACTGGTCCCAAACTTCTCAGGATGCATCGAGTTGAACGACTGCGTTTTGCAAATGATCACAGGGATTGGAGAAATGGACAGTGGAGTTGTGTTCTGTTCACCGATGAGTCCCGTTTCAATCTGTGCTCACCTGATGGACGTGAAAGAGTTTGGAGAAGGAGGGGAGAACGATTTTCACAGGGTTGCATTTCCGAAACTGTGCCGTATGGAGGTGGTGGAGTGATGGTTTGGGCAGGAGTGTGTACGGATGCTCGTACAGAGTTGGTGTTTGTTGAAAATGGAAGACTAACAGCTGATAGGTATATAAATGAATGTTTGGCTGATGATGTTGTGCCATTTGGCCAATTTTTAGGCGATAATTTTGTTTTAATGCATGATAATGGACGGCCGCATATTGCCCATGCGGTCGGAGATTATCTCCAAGAAGTGGGAATGCATGTTCTTCCATGGCCAGCAAGGAGTCCAGACATGAACCCAATTGAAAACGTGTGGGGAATGCTGGGACGGCGTGTTAAGAATAGACGACCGAGACCACAATCGTTACAAGAGTTGAGGCGAGCACTTGGCGAAGAATGGGAACTTATTCCTCAAGAAGACATTGCTAACCAAACTGAGAGCATGCCAAGACGTAGGGATGCAGTTATCCAAGCCAGAGAGGGTAATACCCGTTACTAAAAAGAGTTTTTAATGTTTAAGGCACCATAAAATGAAAAAACAGTTAGACCAAACGATGCCATAGTTATACGCCCTTTGTAATTTTTTTGTAAATTTTCTCATCAGAGATTTTTTTTTTCAAATGTTGTCGTATAAGGTGCTAAATGAAACATTATTTTGTTTAAATGGGTTTTGTTTCATTTTGAAATAATTGCCAACAAAATAGAAGCGAATATAGAAGTGTCCGGTTTTTTTTGTCCCTGAGTGTATAATATAATATAATATAATATAATATAATATAATATAATATAATATAATATAATATAATATAATATAATATAATATAATATAATATGTAATATTATATAACATAATTTAAGTTATTTGAAGGGTTCAGAACCATAGTGGGCCAAGCGCCATTTACTGAATACGTAGAAAACAAGGGTTAAAATTAAGTTATTACCATAATTCAATGGAAACCTATAACAAGTAAAATAAAATATACACATTAAATCTAAATGATGTCAATCTTCATTAAACTATGGTTGCATGTAATAGAAATTAAGAAACATGTTAAAGGAATTGTCATTGCACCAAATGAGTGTCTCTGGACCAAAATGATCGCATTTTAATTACTTGGATGCAATTTAAATTAAGTAACATATTAAACGATTTATCCTTCTATCAAACACGAATGTTCCCTGGATCAAATGTCCTATTTTAATTATGTAATTACTTTATATTTATTTCTAACGGGTGCAGCAGAGCGCACGGGTACAGCTAGTACAGAATAAATTGAAAACAATTTTTACAATGATGACAATAATAAAAAAATTTATACATTGGATTAATATTATATTATTAATTAATAGATACAAGTAAAACAATGGCAAATAAAAAATGAGTCGCTAATTAATGATATATTGTAGCATAAAAATACCAGAAAAATTACAATAAAAAATTGAAGATAATTGTTTACAAGAATAAATAAAAGATTATGTAATTGTCAGGAACAAACTAAGTTCATACAGTGAAAGAATCAAATTCGCAGCCATGCATGTTGGTATTTTTAATGCATCTGGAGACAGGTGAAAGAAATTTTGAATTTCATATCTTTTGCGGAATACGTAAGATAACGTTTCTTAAGGAGTTACAGGATATATCACCTTTGAGGACCTTGCAGAATAGATAATCGAGCTCATGGCATCTAGCATATAGGCTTCGACAATTAAGGTAAACGCATATTATCTCGCAGCTATACCCAGAGTTAATGGGCAGAAATCTTAATCAACATAAGGATATGAATTTCCTTTGGATGAATAATAATAATAATAATAATAATAACAACAACAACAATGTACAGCTGTCAAAAGAAAAAGTGGCCGCTCTCCTCAAACAAAGTTCCCTTCAGGTATCTTCGCTACAATTCGGAGCCAGGCGATGTTACATGTTGTTGGACCACGTTGCCTGATATCTACACTTATAATTGAAGTATACTGTTTGTTATTCGATAGCATAATGGTAGCGTTCAGGCCTCTTATTCATGAGGTCCTGCGTTCGACTACAACCTCGTGCTTTTTATGTCCTTTTTTGTTCTGTTTTTGAGAGAGACAAACTAGATATAATGGCTCCTTTCTCTTTTATGATTATTTTAGTAATTAACATCAGGTTCATTAATATATTATGCCATGACTTTATCATTATCATTATGATATTGTGGCTGCAAATGGAAAGAAAAAAGATTTTATTCTCAATAAAATATCTTTCGTGGCATAAACATAACAAATTTACTGGCGTCGGCCTTAAAACATTCAAACAATTAAGCGTTCAAAAAACAAAACAAAAAGCCACAATTCAATATTTAGTCTATCTTCCTCTTATCTCGATCATCTTGCAGTCGAGTGGGCATGGAATTGACTAGTCTTTGCAAATAGCGACTGTTCTTAGACACGATATTCCAGGCATTCTGAACATACACACATAAATGTTCTGTCCATGGGCAGGTCTTTCATTGCAAACACAGCAATCTCCAATCTTTCCTATTTTCTGCCTTCCTCTTAGTCTCCGCATATGATCCACATATCCTAATGTCGTCTATTATTCTTTTCAACCAGAGACCCAACCAATTCCTTTTTCTCTTTCTATTCAGTTTCAGCATCATTCTTTCTTCACTCACTTTTTCAAACACAATTTTATTTCTTATTCTGTCTGTCCACTTCACACGCACCGTTCTTCTCCACATCCACATTTCAAATGCTTCAATTCGTTTCTCTTCATTTCGTCGTAATGTCCATGTTCTTTCCCCATACAATGCCACACTCCACACAAAGCATTTCACTAGTCTCTTCCTTAGTTCTTTTTCCAGAGGTCCGCAGAAGATCCTTCTTCTTCTATTAAAAGCTTCCTTTGTTCATGTTTGCAGTTTTCTTGGAAAGGATAGGCCTAAATGCGGTAACATCCCGTTGCTTTCCGCACACCACTATCTCTTTCGCATCTTATTAAATTCCAGGGGGCCCAAGCGTGGAGATGAGGAGAGTGGATTTGACTAATTGGGCCCTCCAGACTTCACCGAAAGTCACGGCAAGGGTTAAATATTAATTCTATCAGGATGTTTGACCCGGTCAGAGACCGGGAAATCTCAATTAGCCTTTGCCCCCCCGTATCCTGGACTAGCTTCTACAAATCATCAGAAAATCTTAGAGTGTGATTGGGCCAATTTTTCCGAAAATGTTTCCACACTTTGCTCTCTTAGCTCAGCGGACGAATGTCGGAATTTAGATGTCAACGTCTCAGGTTCAATTCCTCGTTACTCCTTTTCATTTTATTGTGGTTCAAAATAGTATAATGTAATAATATAAAAAGAAAAACTAATAGGCCTACTAGTATTATGCAACTGGATTTTTCCAAACTTAATATTAAATTTATGTTATTTATATCACTAAAGAACGATTACAATATTAATAACTTGAATATTATTTATACAGTATCACTAAAGAACGATAACAGAATATAAATGATAAATATCGGTTTGTTTAATTAATATTTTGCGAAAGAACAATAACAATATAAATAACTTGAATATTGTTTTATAATGCTAATGAAGGAAAACAATATAAATGATAACTTGAATATTATTTAAATCGCTAAAGAACGATAACAATATAAAAAACGTGAATATTATTCATATCGGAATTTCACAGATTTATTACAGATGTATTTAAGAAATTGTAGAAGAATAGTAATTAGTAACAGTGTCCTATTTATTCTTCTTGGAGCCAAATTTGTAACTTTTAAAAGTGTGGTTACTATGTTGAAGTGTATGTGTTGTAACGGATGCTTGATTTGTTATGTATGTGAGTCAGTTATGGGATGCTTGATGTCGTCGCAATGTCGTAATTATGGTTTGATTGTGTTTGTGTGACTATTGTGTATTAATTTATGATGTATGGTACGGAAAGCTGCATATTTGTGTTATAGAAGTGTTACGTATGTGTGTTGTTAATGTTTTTGTATGTTTCAAATTGATACCTGATATTTGTTTTGCAATCGCAATGCCTAATTTACGGATTGCTTATGTTTTGTTTACATCGCGTAAGCTAATTTAATTTTCTTTTCCTTTTCTCTTTATGCTTATCTTTTTTGTGTATAAAACTATAGCCCTAACATACATATGTAAAATAGGGCTAACCCCCATTGGAGATACAATAATAAATATTATTATTCATATCGTTATAATACGATAACAGAATACAAATGATGACCTGAATTTTATTCATATTTCTAAAGAACGATAACAAAATATAAATAACGTGATATCCATAAAGAACGATAACTGGATATAAATGATAATTTGAATACCATTTACATCGCTAAAGAACGATTAAAAAATAAAATGAAAACTTGAAGAAGGCCCGAACACACGACCTTTGAATCATTAAACAAGCACTCTACCGCCGGTCTACGAGGCGCAGATATGGAACACTTTCATAGTTCCGGACAGAGACCTGCAAGAGAGCGAGCGCGGGATATCGTTATCAGTCCAGGAAGGCACTGACTCAATGAATAGCGATCATATACGAATAGTTCCGATAAATCACGAAGTAAGGCAACACACCGAGCGATCGGGTCTCAGGACGAGCGCTCGGTGTTCATGAGTGCTCTTCCTGTAGCAGTAGGTGAATTGTAGGCCTGTCTGATAGTACGTTTCATCAAAACGAATGTTGAAGATGATTCAATAGTATCGACGTCGATCTCAAGCAGAGGCTCGGACACCGTCTCTGTTGATGGTAAAAGATTACAAGACACGATGTCAAAAGTATATGCCGAAAATAAAGTTAAATCAGCAGAGTCAGAGTAGTGGAAGAAAAGGGAAAGCAGTTACCTACTAGCTCTGCTTGGACTAAATTCGGAGAAATAAGCGATAAGAATACCTTAAAGTACATAGGATTGTCCACACCTGTGGAGTAACGGTCAGCGTGAAACCAGGTGGCCCGGGTTCGAATCCCGGTCGGGGCAAGTTACCTGGTTAACGTTTTTTCCGGGGTTTTCCCTCAACCCAATACAAGCAAATGCTGGGTAACTTTCGGTGCTGGACCCCAGACTCATTTCACCGGCATTATCACCTTCATTTCATTCAGACGCTAAATAACCTCAGATGTTGACAAAGCGTCGTAAAATAACCTACTAAAATAAAAATATTCCCAAGTTAATGAGTAAAGTTCATATTACGTCCGAGATGAAACAAAATATATCGCTACTAATTTATTATTTGCATTTCATACTTCGATAGACATTTTTAGTTATCACGTATTAAATGTAATTTCTCGGTTTTATATACATTTTATAATAATATAACCAAACATTTCATTTGCATTTACAATATTATCAAGATTAAATTTCTGTCTCAGTTTGTTTTTGAAGTTAATTGTTAAACTGAGTAGGAATGAAATATATTTATACAGAAAATCATTTCAGGCTGTTTCAATCTAAACAAAGAAAAATGTGTAATTAATTAAATTTCCACTAAAATATATAATTGTTGAAAACAATCGAATGATTTCCATGATTATTCCATTGTAGGATTAAATCATTCGAATGCATGAATGATTGTTCAATAACATTGCAGTATGTTGATTAGTCATTCTATACGTAGGCCTATAGCCTGAGAGCAGCGCTCTTTTTTCTTATCGCCATGTAGGTCAGGTGTTTAATTTAATAAAGATCAGGGTCAGATACTGGGGCTGTTAGAAGAGTCAGTACGCTACAACCACACAGAACATTCGAAGCTTATCATTCTATTTTTGCGTCATATGATTCCGAACTCGAAGCTCTTATCATTATCTTAAAATGGAACATGTTCTGTTATGCGAGTACATATTTTGTGTAACTTCATACGGCTTGTTGTGGTGGTAAGCAAAATCAATGAATAATCAAGTGATATTGTGAATATTTCTATTATTTCGAATGGTTTTGATAATCAAAGGAATTCATTCGATTTTTACCAATACTGCACTACGTAGTACTGTAGCATACTGCTTCGCGTACAGTGGTTGAAGCGAGCGCTCGTTCCGACAGGGGAGCGATCCCCCGGGCGAGCTCGAGCGAGCGCAGGCCAAACCCGAGCTCGAGCGATTACACACGAAGTGCATTCGGTAAAACCGATCTCAGATATCGTTAAGCATCGCTCTCTTGCAGGTCTCTGGTTCCGGAACTGCTTGTACAAGCACATGCATCGTGTAACATCGCCGCGACCCGAAGTGGACTTTGAAAATAATCGCTGTTCACGAGTGCGGCCACTTTTTTTTTTGACAGCTGTACATATAATACTTACAGTTGGGTACATCAACATCAGTTAAGAATTAACAGTCCTTAACTTTTGACTCAATGCTCGCTAGGCCGCATATACAGCACATGGGCGCGCAACAGCAGTAAAGTGGCGCTGCATGTAATGCGCGGAGTAAATTGTGCAAGCGCTGCACATGATGCAAACCATCTGAGTAGGACGCACAAGCCTCGAACACATTTCTAGTTTCATTCTACCTCGCATGATGGACGACCATGGAAAACGAGAAAGCTTTGCTAACTGCTATTTGCACTTTGGTAACAACAGCATACATTTTCCCGGCCACTTAGTCACTCGTAATGAGTGCACCTCTGTACACAGTGTGTTGGACATTGTGCCACTGTCACATATTCCGTGACACAGTACATGAGGGTGGGCCACCAAAGGGAAAACTGAGAGGAAGAACTTAAATTGAGGGGATTCAATCTGACACCGGAACTGGAATCCGGTGCGGCTCAGTGGATAAAGCGTCAGCACGTAGAGCTGAAAACTCGACTTCAAGTCCCGATGCCTATCCAGCCTTAATCACGTGGTAATGCAGAATTCCTGCACGGAAATATCACATGTCATAATAATATTTATTTTATAAGATTAACAGCTGACATGACACCTCTAATTTACTTCTCAAATATTGCATACTTCAATCCATCATCAGAAATGATGATACAGTGTACATTCACCAGTCCACTAGTAAGTAGCGACTCATGCCAAATGCAGAGAAGTCTGAAGCAGGAAATAAAAGATCTAAGTGAACGAGTATAAAAATAAATTAAATTAGTGCTTACAATGTAGCTTTTATTTTCAATATTTTCTTCATGGCATAGAAGATCTCCTTCAGAAACTTTTTCTCGACATGCTTCAGAATTTCTGATGGTTTCACAGAAAATTTGGACTTGTATACTTCACGTGGAAGAAACTGCATATGTATCATATATACTTGGTTCCTGAAATAAGAAAATGAACAAATTACAATACTTTATTCATTCTCTTGACGCTTCAGTTTCAGAAATTTAGTCAAATTAATTCACCAGTAGCAAATGTAAGAATTGGGGTTTTCATGCATGGTGGGCACTGCATCATTTTTTTTTTTTTTTTTTTTTTTTTTTTTTGCTGCTGTAACGATTCTAGGTCAATGATTCTCTAAGAAATGAAAAGATCATGGAGACCAACAATCTGGTCTATTCCTCCTTACCTCAAACCATTGAATTTTTATTTAAGAGTCATTCCACATCAAATCGCAAACTGACAAAGTATGACCTTTTCATAAATGGGCGAATTTTTTTATGAATTCCAGGCATCAAATAAAGAGATCCATATCGTTTATTTCCACAGTTATTTATTATTTGTGTAGTTATGACTATTTGAAATTATGCAAAGTATTTATTTCCACAATTATTTACTATTTGTGTACTTGAAACTACGCAAAGTATGTGCGCACTGTAATAAGATCGCTTAGTATTTTTGAGTCTATATATAGTTGAGATTTTGGGTTCAGTGCATTTGAAATATTAAATGCAATACTTTTTACTACTTTACACAATTTGGCCTAATTTTTAAATTATTTTTCTTTCAAATTAAAATGATTACATTAAATAGCATAGTTAAAACAATACAAATCTATTCCCTGATGTATTATCTGTAACTAGAGCATCAAAAGTGTGGGATATGCATACATATATTTGCAACAATTTATTTTCTGGATGCACGCGCTCGCAATGCACCACTATGGAATTATGTTCATACATGTGTATGCGAAAAGACTGGCCACAGAAAATTTTACGAAATTAAGTTGCATATAATAACTGTCTGTGCGTCTACAAAGTAGATCATTGCTTCTTAGCTTGGAAAACACTCACCTCATTGATGGCAGCCATTAAAGCCTACATTTGAAGACAAATGATTAATACCTTAAGAAACAGTAAACATCCTATCTGAAGTTATTTTATTATTGCCAACTCAGCTAGAGGGAAGCCTGCTTTTTAATATATTGTATAAATTATAATTATATCCACTGGAAGGCTTTCTATCTGAATGTTAATTTAATACCATGTACGAGTCGAAAATATTCGTGACGTATATTAATATTGTATCCTGATGTAACAGAATTCATTTCTGCCATCTTAACATGATAAGTGATTGAGTGAAAATAAAAACTGATTTATATGATATTATTCATTATGCTGCCGAAACTCAGGTTAGATGAACGGATCAAACAATTCTCCCAAGATGGAATGAATAAGTTTGGAGATAATATAATGCTGTGCAGTTTCTGCAATAAGCAAGTTGTGCGGGAAGCTACTATTTCTATTTTCCCTCGCATACTAATAAAACTGTAAACAGTACCTGGTGCCATACTGAGCTGTTTATTCAAGTATAGATGATCACAGAACTCAAGAATTTTCCTTTTTCACCCAAGAATTTAATTATTTTACTCAAGAATTTTTACCTTTGTTACTCAAGAAATTTAAGGGATTTTATTCAAGAAATTTGAGGGTCCATAGTTATGATTAAGAATGTGACGTCACATCATAGTCTGTCTTTCTTGTTAGTCACAACTGCACCCGTGGTTTGCGTTGTACAAGTTCACAGCTGCGTAACACTTTGTTATGAAGAGAAGAACGGTATTGGACATGAATTATAGTGAATGTAATGTAACTAAAGCAACGATGGACTTGCTGTGTGCGGCACAGCAGAGTGATGTCACATGCATTGCCAGTGTCCACGTTCAGAGGTATGTTACTTGGAAACCATTAATCGTAGAAAGGTTTAGTTTGCTTCATTGTATAATTAAATGCATGTTGTTTAGAATATATCATCCCAGAATGTGATTTTGAGTTCAGTACCCCTTTAAGACTTTTCTCTCAATGACAAAATCCTATTTTTGAAAAAAACATCATATTAAAATTCCTAAGAAAATCCCAAACACTTATATTTACATAGTCCATGTAAAATTCAAACATCTGGAGCAAGAATAAAAATGGGACATACAGTAATAGAATTATCCCGTTTAAAATGACTTCACATTATAGATGCTCAAAGAAATGCAACATCAGCATTTATGAAACACAGTTCAACCAAATCTTAATCATCTGAAAGCTCTGAATACACAGAAGCTTGGAAATAAAGCCAAGTAGTAATTTAATAAGAACCAGTGCCAGACTTCTAACGGAAAAAAGTAAGTTTCGAACCTGTATTTATAGACTTGATAGAGAGAGGTTATAACACAAGTAAACGCAAAGTTTTATCAGATGATGATTACTGAGAGTCTATCTGATACCTTGAGAATAAGTATAATCATAAATTGGTGAAGAAGTTTACAACGATTACAGACTAACGAGAATACCAAAATAAAGTATTAATCAACGTTTCTAACGTATTTGCTGATATCTCTAAAAACGTGGTCATACATTTGTACGTAGTATTTTATAAACATTGTGTACTTGGTGAAAGAGAGTAGTATGCAAAAAAATTGAAAACAGCTTTACTTTTCATATACAGCAATTTGTTCAGCATAAATGTTATATACATTTTCACTTCTTACCTTTCAGGAAAAAATTCAATTTTGTCCTTTACATCAATGTACTGCAATACGTCAGACATTGTAACTCTACACAATTTCGATTTCAAATTATTTGCTTTTTTCTCTAGTTTACATATGTCAGGAAGGAATGGTATGTCCATATTTGGAGTCTTCATATTATGTGACGCTGTCATCAGCAACTCTCGCAATCGAGGTATACCCAATGTCACATTCATCTCACCACGACCAGCAAAGTGAAATGTGTTCAGAGTCATTTGAGTGGATGGCTCTCCGATGGACTGAAATAGAAAAACCATGTGTATTTGTAGACTCCTTATGCAAAAAGATTGTATATTTAAAATAACTTACTTACAAATGGCTTTTAGAGAACCCAGAGGTTCATTGCCCCCTCACATAAGACCACCATCGGTCCCTATCTTGAGCAAGATTAATCTAATCTCTATCATCATATCTCACCTCCTCAAATCCATTTTAATACTATCCTTCCATCTACGTCTCAGCCTCCCCAAAGGTCATTTTCCCTCAGGTCTTTCAACTAACACTCTATATGAATTTCTGGATTCACCCATATGTGCTACATGTCCTGTCCATCTCAAATGTCTGGATTTAATGTTCCTAATTATATTAGGTGAAGAAGACAATGAGTGCAGTTCTGTGTTATGTAATTTTCTCCATTCTCCTGTAACTTCAACCCTCTTACCCCCAAATATTTTCTTAAACACCTTATTCTCGAACACTCTTAACCTCTGCTCCTCTCTCGAAATGAGAGTTCAAGTTTCACAACCATATGGAACGACTGTAATATAACTGTTTTATAAATTCTAACTTTCAGTATTTTTTAAAGAAGGCTGGACGACAAAATCTTCTCAACAGAATAATAGCACACATTTCATATATTTATTCTGCGTTTAACTTCCTCACAAGTGTAATTTATAAATAATAATAATAATAATAATAATAATAATAATAATAATAATAATAATAATAATAATAATAATAACAATAATAATTTATTTACTAATATTTATTGTGCTGTACAACAGCCTAGAGCCAACAACAGTTTAGCACAAGATAAAAGTTAGCACAAGATTTACAATGCACAAGGAATTACATAAACAGTGCATAAAAATAATTATTAAAATTAGAGACAATTACAAATAACCAATAATGACAAAATTAATAGATAACTGCAAAATACATGATACAGAACAGCTCAAAAACAACACAAATGAATGAAAGTGAAATGAATATGATTTTGATATGTATACTCAATATAAAAATAACCAAACAGCAAGCTATACATTAAACGGATCCGAATTAATGCAATATAAATTGACAGCTTTAATGCATCTGACAACTGGAGAGATTTCGGTTTATAGGTATAAAAAAGTTTTTGAAATCTTAAACCATTCGAAGGGACCCGAAGGTAGATATTGCTTATGAAGGATTCACAATCAATATCACCCTTTACAGCCTTACAAAAGAATAAGTAGTCAAATTCAAGATGTCTAACATAAAGGCTAGAAAAGTTAAAATATTTACAAGTACGCTCATAATTGAAAATAGATGAATTTGATAAAAACCTGAAAGCAAGTAGGGACATAAATTTTCTTTGAATGATTTCCAATTTAACCAAATCAGTAGAAGTAATAGAATTCGAGACAACAGATGCGTATTCGAGTTTAGATCTGATTAATGTATAGTATAAAATTACAATAGTAGCTGGAGTAGAAAAAGAATAAGTTATAGACCATATAAGTCCGAGCATTCTAATGGAATGATTATAAATATATTGGACATGATTATGAAAATGTAATTTAGTATCGAGTATAACTCCCAGGTGTCTAATACAGTCTTTCCTTATTATGTTGATATTATTAAGAGTATAATTGAGGACCGTTTTTGCAGAACTTGGTAACTGCAAAATTTGCAAAATTGAGATTTTGATGGATTCGTTAACATAAGGCAGGCCTCTACATGATGTTCAAAGCATCTTAGTAAAATTGGGTTATTTCTCTTCATTGTAGCATGTCAAAGTGTGATCGTTTTTTCAAAACTTGCTTTCTGCTATAAGAGTCATTCCATGTCAAATCGCACAGCAATAAAACACGACCTTCTCGGAAATGGTCGAATTTT
Source organism: Periplaneta americana (assembly GCF_040183065.1). Taxonomy (NCBI): domain Eukaryota; kingdom Metazoa; phylum Arthropoda; class Insecta; order Blattodea; family Blattidae; genus Periplaneta; species Periplaneta americana. The sequence continues at coordinate 1,698,156 of NW_027185501.1, read as the reverse complement.
TTTTCATGAATTCCAGACATCAAATAAGGAGACCCGTATTTTTTTATTTTCACAATTATTAATTATTTGTGTAGTTATGACTATTTGAAGTTACGCAAGTTATGCGCGCACTGTTACATAAACTCGCTTGGAACTTTGTGTCTACATATAATTGAGATTTGCGGTTTGGCGCATTTGAAAGACGAAATACAACACTTTTTATTACTTTAGGCCTATCACAAATATATTTAAAATTTGGCCTATTTTTTTAATCATTTCTTTTTCAAAGCAAAATTACTATATTAAATAGCTAAGTTAAAAATCTGAAAAAAAAATATAGACTTGTTCGCTGATGTATTATCTGTAAACTACTGCATTTATAAATATGGGATCGGCACCCATACATTTGTAACAATTTATTTTCTGGAGGCATGCACGCGCTCGCGATGCCCAGCTAATGAACTGCTTGCAGCCATAGGCTAGAAGGCTGCCCGTGGAAATTTCCCGTTGCATCTGATGTCACCATACTAATCATCAAATGATTAATACCTTAAGGAACAGTAAATATCTTATCTAAAATCATTTTATTATTGTCAGCTCAGGGGGAAGCCCTTCACAGTTTATACTGTAATATAGCCAAGTGCTTGATGATAGAAAGACTGGGTAAGGCAGTAAACTTTATGGCAGTAAACAGATGGCATGAGAGAAAAATAATCAGTTTGGGTTTGAATTTCGCGCAGTGACGTGACTTCTATACAACATGAGTGATGGTAAAGATCGCGTAATATATAACAAGTGTTTAAATCCATTTACCTTCCTAATCACGCTTTTAAAAAGAAAAGTACACTAAGACGCGTAAGTCGCGACTTATTGATAAAGCTCAATTTAAAGGAGTCTTTGAGTGTGCAAATATGTGATTTGTCCCGTAAAAATCAATCAATTTCTGCATAGGTCAGGTGAAATTATATGTGAAGCCGGTAGTTCTTGTGATATTAATAAACATGAATCAAATGAAAGTTCGGACAGAGAAAGTGATTATCCCAGTATTTCTTCTAGCAGTTCTATGGATACAGTGCTAGAAATCAGTAATATTGAGGAATTAAACAAGCGTTTGATGTCAATAGAATCCCCTATCAAGAAATGAAAGATACAACAAAACGATACCCCCGTGAAAAGTTTCAAAAGTAAAAGGCTCCCTAGCATGTTTTCATGTAGAAGATGCATCATCATCCATTCAAAAGTCAGCCATATTTTATTTTTGACGGAATGCAAAGAAAGTACAACCTGAAAATTACATAGTTATTGCAGACTTTTCTGAAAATTATTCATTTGTAATACAAGATTCAATACAAGGTGTGCATTGGAACATATGCCAAGCCACAATACAGTACAATTTTAATTTTACTTCCTACTTTATTTTATTTTATATTCTCTTATAGGCCTATTAATATTATATCTGAACTGTGACCGAACACGAGCGCTGCTCATTCGGTCTCAAATTTTGTTAATACTACTGAATCTCCTTTTTTATATTGATTGTATTATTTTATTTCTATTTCTCTTATTTGTAATTATATTCTTTATTCTGTATATTTAAATAAATAAATAAATAAATAAAAAAATAAATAAGTAAATAAATAAATCCTTTCGTACATATATTTCAAAGGAGATACAGAAATTCGTTACAAAAGTAATGTCATCTCAGAAACCATGAAACATGACACCGATCCCTTTCACTTTTTTCAATCCGAAGCAATCAATTTCCTAAAGCAAGAATTCAACGATATGAAAAAAATCATCTACTTTTCCAATGGATCAAGTTCACAATACAAAAAAAAAGAATTTTAAAAATAATTGCTTACATGAAGACGATTATGGAATTAGTGCTGAATGACACTTCTTTGCAATGTCGCATGGTAAAGGTCCATGTGTTGGCATTGGAGATACTGTTAAAAGACTTGCCACGAGAGTTAGCCTATACAAGATCCTATAACAACACAAAAAAACTGTTTGATTAGTCACAAAAAACATTTCTAACGTGTCATTTATATTTTGTCCATTCAATAAGCATAAAAACCACACTGAAAATTTGCAGGCCAGATACCATAATTTAAAACCAATAACTGGTACATTAAAATTATATTATTTCATTCCGTTGTCGAAAACTGAAGATTTAGTAAAACTATTTTCTTTCAAGAAAGAAGGTAGGCGAATGAAATTTTAAAATGTGAATGAAAAGAAACATTTGAAAAGTATAATGTACAATTATTTGAAGATATCATAATAAGTAAATTAGCAGTGTTTCCTCGAGTAACTTGATCCGTACTGGGTGTAATGTTGCGAAGTTCAGTCAATTATCTAGCGCCGATAAACCTCTTAGCGCGGTTTAAAGCTTCCCGTCCACTGCTGCTGCTCCGACTGCTACACATTCTGTCATAAGTAATTAAATTTCCATTAAACTATTGGAGATCCCATTCTGATTTTTTCTGGAATTATTAAGAATACTTCAGTGCACCTAGTAGGCATTTTTTTAGATTTTTAATAGAGCTATTTCACATTGATGTATATGTTTTAAAAATTTAATTATAAAAAAATATTTGAAATAATTATATTAAAATTAGTTAGTAAATATTCAATAAAAGACAGTACTTTAAGCTTTTAAATGCATTTTTAAAAAAAATGTTAACATCAATATCGTCAGAAATATGACACTTTAAATGTTGCATTGTGCGACATTTTTAACGAATTTTAACATGTAATATTTTAAAAACATGTGGACTTAGGAGGAAATAAAAATAGACTTGTTGGTTTATGAGACCCATAGAGTTGGTAAAAAAAATATAAATGCAATCAGAAATATGAAGGTCAAAATTTGTATAATTTTGTGCGATTTGACGTGGAATGACTCATAAGTGAGACATACAGCAAAACTTGCTTACTATAGTGTTTTGTCTCTCCTGTAAAATTTAGTTTTTTTCAGTTAGCAAGTTTTGTAAAAATGGTCCTCAATTATTAAATTTGAGAGAAGTGGTTTTTCTAGAGAAGGAAATGACTAAAATTTTCGATTCATTAATTTTCATTCCATACCAGCAGACCATAGCTCAATAGCATTTATATCATTCTGCAAAGTTACGCAGTCTGCCAGACTATTAATTTTGCGAAATATTTTCAGGTCATCGGCAAATAAAAGGCAGTTAGAACTTAGTGTAGCACTGATATCATCTATAAATAATAAAAGTAATAGAGACCCCAAAGTGAAACTCTGTGGAACTCCGCATAAACTAATATATGGATTAGAGTAAGAATTTCGAAGTCTAATACAGGACTGTCTATCTTTTAAAAAATTTTCAAACCAGTTCAGGTAGTTAGTGGTAAGATCAAAAGAGTTTAATTTACTCAGTAACATATTACGGGAACAACACCAAATGCTTTGCTAAAGTCAAAATATATGGAATCAATTTGACCCTGAGTTTCAAATATAGGTATAGCAAAATTGAGATATGATACTAAATTACATAGTAGTCGTAGATTTCCCATTTGTAAAACCATGTTGGGCCGAATTCATTTTGTTTTTCACGTAAAAAGAAATATGTCTTTTAATTATTCTTTTTAAAAAATTTTGAGAAGTTATCAAGAATGGAAATAGGTCTATAATTACTTACAATAGCTTTATTACCATTCTTAAATATGGAAATAACAGATGCTTCCTTCCAAAGAGAAGGATATTTCCCTGTTTTCAAACTCAAATTGAAAATGTAGGTTAAAACAGGTAGGCCTATAAGAATTTCAGAGCATCCTTTAATAATAAAATTAGGGATGCCATCCGACCCATAGATTTATTAGGTTTGACATTTTTTATGGCCTTCCTGACATTCTCACAAGATATTACAGATAGGGGTAAAAAGTCATTAATGTTAGAATAACAACTGAGAAAATTAAGAGTTATGACTGATCTGAAATGATTTAAATTGACTAGCAAATGCATTTGCAATGACTCTTTGATCAGCGATGTGGACCCCATTAATAATACATTCATTAGGAATGTTTTTCGATTTCTGAAAAGATTCTACGTATTTCCAAAATTTATTAGGCTCTTTTTTAAATTGTCATCAATGGATTGTAACCATTTACATTTATCAGAATTAATCAAAGCCTTGCTTGTTTTCTACAGTAAGAGAAAATTTGATAGTGGTGATCAGATTTATATTTTTTTAAATTTCTATGTGCTTTGTTCTTTTTCTTAATGAGTTGATGTAGACTGTGTGAAAACCATTTAGGATAGTGCGACATTTTCACAAAGGTGACAGGGACAGCTTTAGATATAGCATCATTTACAATTTTAGTCAGAGAATTAGTAGCAACATTGACATTGGTAGTAAGATATATACAATCCCAAACAAAATTGTGGAGAGTGGATAAATACAGTGATAATCACCTTGAGAATAGTTTAATGGGTGATGAACATCTTCCAAAACTAGTGAATGATTAGCAAGATTAACTGAACAGTTACAGACATTTGTAAAAACAAGATCAAGAAGAGTTTTACTATTTCTCATAAGATTAATTGGTTTAGTCCAAGAAGACAAGAAAAGGAATACTGGTATAAATCCTGAGACTTAATTTTAGCATAATAATGAATATCATTAAGAATTCAACTTGATGACCAATCCATGCCAGGAGCATTGAAATCCCCGAGGATAACAATTCTAAAGTTGTGGGTATCAAGATTGTTTTCTATAAAATTTAGAGAAGACTTTACATGTTTATGATCTGTATCAGGTGGGAAATAATGATTTCCAATTAGCAGATTACAACCATCAGGCATTTTAATTTCAATCAAAACGCATTCATTAACGAATTCTAAATCATATCTCCGACGTATAAAAGGTATCCATTAAGACACCCCCACCTTTTACTTTGTTGGTAGCTTCAAATAATCTATCAGCACGAAACACAGTATAATTATTAGGAAACAAATTTGTATTAACAACAGATTCGGAAAACCATGTTTCAGTGAGACAGATAATGATATCATTATTAATCACTATATTTTGGAAAATTTAATCACTTTTCATATTAAATCCACAAACATTTTGATAAAAAAATCTCAAGATGACTATAATATATATATATATATATATATATATATATATATATATATATATATATATATATAATGATATACTAATATGATATGCATAAGTAATCAATCACTTTGTGATTCAAGATGATGCTCATCCTGTCGGATTCCGGCCACTAAGTCACTCATAATGAGTGTGCCTCTGTACATAGTACATTGGACATTTTGCCACTGTCACATTTTCTGTCATACAGTACATGAGGGTACGCCACCAAAAGGAAAACTGAGAGGTAGAACTTAAACTGAGGGGATTCGATCCGGCACTGAAACTGGAATCTGGTGTGGCTTAGTGGATAAAGCATCAGCACATAGAGCTGAAAACCCGGGATTAAAATTGTATAAAACACTAGCCTCTCTGACTATCCTATATGGAAGTGAAACTTGGGTTTTGAAGAAGAAAGACATCAGTAGATCAAGAGCTGCAGAAATGAGATATACAGTATGCACCAAACAGCTGGATATACTTTACATGCAGCCATTAGAAGAAAAACTTTCAATTACAGGAAAAGATGGCTCCAACATGTGTCACCAACTAGGATACCTATTACACTACCAGCCACGAGGAAGACGTTGAATTGGCCATCCACGAAAACAACGCTTACAGTCTATACAGACAGTTCAGCGGCTTCTAAGCTTCACCATGGCAACCGCCCCAAACTAGCCAATCAGAGACCATGACAACAGGCCAACGTTGCCGACTGTTTCGCAGCGAGCACGTGTTTTGTTTGGAAGTTATGAATCTTCGTTACTGTGTTACAGCAAGTATTAGTGTTCTGTCGTGGCTACTGTTTTCGTAGATATTTTGTTGTTGATGAAGGTAGAGTTAGTTTGAATTTAGTTTTAAATTTAATTTAGCTGTGAGTGTATTTGTAACGTGACTTATAGTGTCAGTGTGCTTCACTTATACAATATCGCAAGACATCACTCCTGCAGTTAGCAGCACAAAACGAACCACAGGCTCAAAGGGAGAAAGGAGAGCTACAAGAGACAGCAAGTGGTCTAGAAATAACGGAAAAAGTGCTCCTCTTACAAGTCAGGCAAGAGAAAGAAGAGACAATGGCGGGTCTCTTATTCCTGTACAACAGGTGGTAAATAGTACTGCAGAGGCTTTCAGAATAGGAAAGAACACCATCGTTAAAATAGGAAAGGAAAGATTAAATTGAATGTGCAAGAGGATGGACCTTCCCGACTGGAAACCCTGGGAAAGGAAATGAAAGTGGAAAAGTGGATGACAAATTAAAGGTACGGTCACACATCGCTACTTTTGCAGCGCAACTTTTGTACTGCAGCTGCAATAGTTGCGTGTCGTGTTCACACGTAAGCCAAAAGTAGCACGCTGCACGCTACTTTTCGTGCTGTGCAACCCGAGTGCAGCAAAAGTTGCAACTGGAGGTTGCGAGTCTGTTCACACACAAGGCACTACTTTTGCAGCCGCAGTCATGCTGCAGGTTTCCATCTCCGTGTTGACGTCTCAATATACATTTTGTGGTTATGTTCGCATTATTAAGAAACAGATGCGAAAGCTTACTTATCTATTATTTGCTTTTCTGTCCTAACTAGTATTCAGAAATTGGCATTATTTTTACTATAAAGCTTTTAAAAACGCCTATATACTTAAATGATAACCAACAGTATATTCACGTAATCAATGTTGGCAACCCTTCTGTTCGGAACAACGCTATGGAAAATTTAAAAACTGAATTATATCGTCACCAATTATGCTCAGACTGTGTTGTGTATTTAATAACTGTTACAAATAATTTATTTTCATCACATTTAACATTAAAATATATCCAAACAATAAAAGTATCATTGGCACATTTGGGTGGTAACACTGGTCGCAACGGCAGCAAAAGTTTCAACAAAACCAATATCAAAAATGCTGCGGCTGCAACCCTGAGAACCCTGTTCACACGTCGATACTTTTAAGCTGCGCGCAGCATGGAAAAGTAGCGGGCAGCAGATTCGGCAGCCGCTACTTTTCGGGTTGCACCATTGTTCACACGTCGCAGTACAAGAGTTGCGCAGCTTTTTGTACTGCATCGCTGCAAAAGTAGCGACGTGTGACCGAGCATTTAAATGTCTTTCAGGAGAATGCAATCTGGCGGCATGTATATTTATATTACTGACGGGAGGGGCATCCTACATTACAAAAGCTGCAAATTTTGCTTCGAGATGCGGATCTTTTTCACGGCAGTGTTTCTTCCCTGCACACTGTCTTAAAGAATTTAGGTTTCAAGTATAAAAAAATCAATGGTCGTAAGGTATTAGTGGAGAGAACTTATCGCTTACACACTATATATACCATAATCGCATTCATTCATATGTTTATTATTATTGTTATTATTATTATTATTATTATTATTATTATATTAGTCTGGTCAAAGACTACCGTATGATACAAATTCATCAGTTTACGATTTCATGTCAGCTGCTTAGTTCCGACACGGCAGATAGGAGGAGCAAAGAGCCGCACTGACTACCACACAACTTCACAACGTCGCTCCCTTTCCACATGTGCAAGCGAGAACTGTCAATACCTTTCTAGTTTGTATAGACTGTAGATCCTGTCTAGCTGAGAGCGAAATAGGTCAACTTATGGCCTGAATTTGTGTTCAGTGAATGATGATGAATGCTATATTTTTATACAAGAAACAACTTACTTGAGCAGCCAGAAGTCCGACGGGTTCCTCTGGATGTACGTGAGAAAGCATGGATTTCACAGACATCAGATGCCGGAACTCAGATTTCCTACAACTGTGCCTTTCTTTCAAATATTCATCCATGAGACTGTCTAGCTTCTCTGTTATAGCACCGAAGTCACGGTCTCCTTGGAATTCTGCACTCACAGGATCAGCACATCTCAGTGCCTTGTAGTTATACCTGAGATTGAAATACAAGCTTCAATTCCATTTCAATCCTTACAGCAGACAAAAATCATATTTGCTTAGGCCATGTTTGGAAACACGCATAATCGTATAATCTAATATTACCGTATATATTCGCGTAATAGACGCACTTTTTTTCCATAATTTTTGGATTAAAAATCCAGGGTGCGTATGATATGAAAGGAAAAATTCTTGGGGAAAAATTATAACTACCTGACAGCCCACGTGATAATAAAGCAGAAACTAGGTATAAAATGTAATGCGGATTTATTTTCCCTACATATTACTGTAAAAAATTGGGATGCGTACATTATGCGACAGCATCTATTACATGAGTAAATATGGTATTTGCAACTGCTAAATAGATAGAAAACAATGACAACATTTTTAGAAACTAGTTCAAGCAAATAGCTACTCGTACTTTGCGTGCAAATACATGAACATACATACTCTGCATGTATAGCCTACTGATGGTCATTTCAAATTATCCTTCTTACTACCAGAAATAAGGGTGACTAACAGTCACTTGGCGATAACATTAATTGATTTTGAACACAACTTAAACAAGGTTAAAACTTACTTCTATCTTGTTTCTGACAAATCACTTGTAAAGGAAGATGTAAATGTGTAAATACGTGAGAACTGCAAAATGTTCCTAAAATTTCACAATATATTCTTTTACTTTACAGATTTACACCTTCCATCTAGTCAGAGTGTGTCTGACATCTTGGTGTCCTCTGACTTAGTATTACTTCAGGGAATCTCTCTGTTAGTATTCTAAACCATTCTTCCTGCTATTCTCTTAATTAAGCTGTACTGTGTACAAGACAATTCATGAATAATATCACACTTACAGCTATAATTTTTAAACCATTTTTAGTAGAACGTTGAAATGAACATGGACGTGGCTTTGGAACAGTTACGAAACTATGCTGTTTGATTAAAGAAAAACAATTTCATTATTTAAACCACTTTTAGAAAACGACAGTTCGAAAATTTACAGTTTATGTTCACAGGCACACAAATTTTTCAAAAGCATCATACTCTATTTCTTTACACTTCTGCACTGGCATGTGAATTGCACAATGCTCGAGCAAGTTTTATATAGGCTTAACTGTTCTTCATACCGTATTGCTGTGTTTGAAATATGACGGAGTAATGAATCTCTTGTATCTAATTTTGTGTGTTACTAACATTCGATCAAGGTCATGAAATAGAAAACGTTATGATAATACGTGATTCACAGTGATGTATTTGTAGAAAATGAACGGATATAACTGGAATTGGATCAATGTTTATAATAACTCTTTTTTTACTAAAAAGAGCTTCAAAAGCAAATTCTAAAGTTATGATTTTCCTTGGAGAATCATCCTGTTTAAGTTCGCATCATATATTTATTTACCAAACTTACCCCCAAAATGACTTGCGTAACTTCACAAAGTATACCCAATAAAACATAACAATTTTCAATAGTAAAACAAGAACATAAATGTAGATTATATACAGTAGAACCTAAATTATCCGTTATAATAGACAGGAAGTGATTGACGGTTAACCAAAATTGATGGATAATCTGTTTTATTTAGACAATACTAAAAATAGGAGCAAGTGTGTTTAAAATAAAATAATTAATAAGATTGTATTATGTAACCTACACTGACTTCACTTTCGTTCCAATATGCAGTTTTATCATTCATTAATTATATAATTACATGTTTCTGTTGTAATATGGGATGGTACAATTCCTAACCTTGTGTTCATAATATTTATATTATTCATTGTACTCAAACAATCACCTGAAGGTGACCAATTAAATGATCGAAAACGTGTGTTTTAAACTAGTTCATGTGTCATGAATTGATAAGTTGTTAACCTTCATATATACCTGATAAGTTTATGACTAAAATAACAATAAAATATATTATAAATAGAAACACAGTGTTCAGTTATTTACCACTAGATCAAGTTCAGAAGAGGGATGCATTTGCAACAGGGATTTCTGAGAGGACAGTGAGGTGAATTGTGAAAGAACTAAAAGAAGAGAATTCTTTCCATTGTTAGATTTGAATTCTATTTTTTTTTTCTATAATGCACATGAAAAATGACAAAACTATATTACAAAAAAGAACTAAAAGACTTGAGGTAAGATACAGTCTAAGGTTATCTATGCCAATTTGCACTTGCCGAATTTCAGTCAACATAGGTTCTTTTGTATGTAGTAACAAAATAATTGGGTCTGGGAAGGTGATAGCAGACTTGCTGTGGAAACCATTTAGTTAAGGGCTGTTGCAGGAAGTGGAAGGGGCAGAACAGTGAGTGGTGAACAGGGGCGTAAGTAACATGCCCTGGAGAGGGGCCCACAAAACTGTTCTATTTTACATGAAGACATTATTTCGATTTTGAATAATGTTCATATTTCACTCATTCCAAAGCTATGCTATGTACAGTATTGTTACAATAGCTGTGTTTTTTTCAACAATCACTTCCCAAGTTGCAATAATTTTTTTCTTTTCGATGTCACAACATTAATCCCTACCTCGCTTCTCCAACATGTACTTCTATTTTTTCTGTCCTCGTCTGGCACGAACACTGTCTTACAAGATAGTCTTACCAATGTGATAGCTTATTTGTGTTTAAAAGTGGGTTTTTGCAGATGATGATATGCCTCGAGAATGTAACTGTTCTCTAACAAATCTTCGGGGGGGGGGGGGGGGAACACAGCTCTCGCATTCAAAAAGGATTCCATTTACTTCGAATTTGTGATTATGCTTGTGTTCCAGTGCAAGATATAACAGAGCTCCAGTATCGTTTCATATATTTACAAGAAAAGTCCATTGATTCATTGACAGCCGCATCACTGTTAAAACAAACCCGAAATAATGTTATAATAAAGTTGAGGCAGCAATTTTCGAGTACCGTTTTAAAGGAACCAAATGAATCCTCAGATTCCTGGAAAATAGACCCTGTTTTCAAAACAACACGGCAATGCTAAGTTAAGAAGTTCTTTGACGAACTGGCAATTGACGAATGACTACAGAACTCAGAAGAAAGGTTTCCAGTATTTGTTTTTAACAGTTGCCTGAACATTATAATTCAGCAGTTTGAAGTATGCTTTGAAAGCATGAAAATCTCAGCTAAATTCTCGCTGCTACAGCCATCAAGTCAGCACCTTAACCGAAAATGAAATGATCGAAAAAGTCAACATACTTCGGAAATAGATACTATAGATTCATCTCCTACTTTTCCTCAACAACTGATTAGCTTTTGATCCATTGGAAGAGATTCGTAAAGTTTCAGTAATAAAGGAACTGATCGAATTACTACAATAATTGTAGAAAATCCTGCTACTGCCAACAGTGTTTCTAATCTGTGAGGCCTACTGTTCCCCATCTTCCAGTCACTACAGCAATGGCCAAGTGCCCATTCAGTAGGCTAAAACTAATAAAGACTTAAGTTTCCTGATCAATTTCAGCATCATTTTTTCTTCATCCACTCTTTCCAACAGCTTCATTACTTATTCTATCTGTCTACTTCACACAATTCATTCTTCTCCATATCCACATTTCAAATGCTTCTATTCGGTTCTCTTCACTTCATCGTAATGTCCATGTTTCTGCCCTATACAATGCTATGGTCCACACAAAGCACTTCACTAGTCTCTTCCTTAATTCTTTTTCCAGAGATCAGCAGAAGATGCTCCCTTTTCTATTAAAAGCTGTCTTGGTCATTGGTATCCTCCTTTTGACTTCCTAGCAGCAGCTCATGTTACTACTTATAGTACACCTCAAGTATTTGAATCTGTTCACTTGCTCATTTAGAATTCACAAGTTTACCTTCTTTATTTTTCTTCCTATGACCATGGTCTTCGTCTTATTTGTTACTATTTGCTATTAATGAACACATAACAATTGTGTTTATATTTTCTTTTGTAGTGCTAATATTCCATGTATTGTGGGTCCCTACCACCATGGCATGGCGCGTCCTCAGGGTCTGGATAGAGGAGACGGCCTCCAGATATGGAGGGTAGCTGTGAATATATTGAATAAGCAGTCGTGGATAGCCGATAAGGGGTGGTCCTCCAGCTTGGGGTTTGGGCGAAGGGCTAACAACCCATCACCGTAAAAAACAGCTTATTACGAAACCTAACAATAAGCTTCGGAATGGGACTGATTCCCGGCAAGACACAGCAAAGGAATATGCATTATCACCTTTACTTTTTAATTTTGCTCTAGAATATGTCATTTGGAAAGTTCAGGATAACACAGAGGGTTTGGAATTGAATGGGTTACATCAGCTGCTTGTCTATGCGGATGACGTGTATATGTTAGGAGAAAATCACAAAAGATTAGGGAAAACACGGAAATTCTACTTGAAGTAAGTAAAGCGATAGGATTGGAAGTAAATCCCGAAAAGACTAAGTATATGATTATGTCTCGTGACGGGAATATTGTACAAAATGGAACTACAAAAATTGGAGATTTATCCTTCGAAGAGGTGGAAAAATTCAAATATCTTGGAGCAACAGTAACAAATATAAATAACACTCAGGAGGAAATTAAACGCAGAATAAATATGGGAAATGCGTGTTATTATTCGGTTGAGAAGCTGTTGTCATCTAGTCTGCTGTCAAAACATCTGAAAGTTAGAATTTATAAAACAGTTATATTACCGGTTGTTCTGTATGGCTGTGAAACTTGGACTCTCACTTTGAGAGAGGTACAGAGATTAGGGGTGTTTGAGAATAAGGAGCACAACCATACAGAACAACCGGTAATATAACTGTTTTATAAATTCTAACTTTAAGATTTTTCGACAGCAGACTGGATGATAAAAAGTTTCTCAACCGAATAATAACAGGCATTTCCCATATTTATTCTGTGTTTAATTTCCTCCCGAGTATCATTTACATTTGTTACTGTTGCTCCCAGATATTTGAACTTCTCCACCTCTTCAAAAGATAAATTTCCAATTTTTATATTTCCATTTCGTACAATATTCTCGTCACGAGACATAATCATAATAATAATAATAATAATAATAATAATAATAATAATAATAATAATAATAATAATAATAATAACAACAACAACAACAACAAAAAGAGTTACGAAGATATAAAATAATTCTCATAGTAACTTGTTCATACAGTAACCAAAAGCATAACAAGAACTTCCTAACATGCAGCATATATTTTTGGTGAAGGTAGTAACATGCCTCTCTACTCCAGGCTGGTGCCTACACATTTCATAAGTTACCCCCATTTCTCGTTCTACATCCCTCAGCGGCCACTGTAAAGTACCAGTAATGTACTCTTTCTTTTTTTTTTTTTAGCTCGTACACACTGCTTAGATAATGGCATGATGCCACCACTGATACTGAACATTAAAATGCCTACACATAAGAGTTGGTACAGTGCTAGAGCAGAGGGAAGAGGAAAGTATGAAGTTGAGGTCATACAGCATACTACACACTGTCAAGGTCAGTGACCGGTGAGACACCAGTTCTCAAAATGAGGTACCTAATGCCCATGACTGAAGGTAAATGGACTGAAAACGACTGATTCATGGATGGTCTTCATAAGGCAAAGACTTCTAGCTCTTTCTGTGGACAGCCTAACCTTGGAGATTATTAAGCGCTGTAATTGTTCGAAAATCATGCTAACTTCATATACTGCTAAAATTCTGGACAAACAATTACAATAAGGAGTAAGTTGCAGAAAATGTTCAATTCGTACTGATTTTATCTACCACCTACCACTCCCACTTCAACAAAATCTGTTGGTAGGCAGCAAGTGGTCGAATGCCAATACATGAACAAGTCCATACACATTTCCCTATGCACTCTTTACCACTTAGCTTCTTCGGGACGGACACTCCACACTACTGGGACGGTCTGCATGGGAACTCTCTGTATTTCCCTATTTTCTAACATATAACACGTGCATTCATATTAAAGACACTCTACTCCACATCTCAAATTTGTAAAAATCACTTCCGAATACATAATAAACCTTACAAAGTTACATTTTAAATGGTTCACAATACTCACGTTTCAACTGTGTCAGTATCGCTCTCTCTCCAAAGCTTGCACATAGTTTCAGCAAATCTTGGTCTTCCTGTTTCCTTGTTCAACTTCCTTCCTTTGTGTACTTTATGATCTTTCAATCAGCAGAAAACAATAAAAATGGACTAATTCTATGTTTTTGGAAAGGATTTCCATTCTTTTTCTTCTATTTACGAATCTGAAAAAAAAGAAAAGAAAGAAAGCGGCACAGAGTGAAGAAAAAAAAATCATCAGAAAGTAAAAGGAAATTAGAGGAGTAATGACTGATGTCTATAAAATATTAGTCCATGTTACTTTTATAGGAATAATTAAAATCAATTTTCTCTACAAGAGAGTAGTGTTTCCATGATGGCCTTGTAACAACCTACACCCAGGCCACTGCAACATTGCACTTGGCAGTTTAGTGCTACGCTGGTAACTAGAGACGTAACCTTGCCACAGTGACCCTCACTACACAACAGCTGACTTAAATTATGCGGAGTTTGCTATTTTGCTCCGTTAAATTAAATGGTAATTATTATGTAACTCATTCTTTATTACTGTTATCTTGGAGGGACCTGAACTTTTTTTTTATGTCCGCTGTATTAAATTATCTGCACAAATGGAAGAATGCCCATACATACAGACAAATTCCATCTCCTGCTCATAAAATTGAAGAATCATGTGCACCATTCTGACGCCTGACTATTTACGCATGGATTCTCACTACGTGGATTACCATTTTTTGAGCATCTTTTTTCTTTGCAACATTTCACACCAGTGCTACAAATTATTTATAACTTTAGAACACTAACAAACAAATTACGCACATGATAGTAACACTATGTAACATAAGCAAATCGACAACACAGCAGTGCTCCATGTGGCAACATGAGCAGCTGACAGAAAATGCTACGTTCTGATTGGTTCAGAAGGCTACTGCATAGCATTCAATTTTTTCATAGGAAGGATTGCCAACCCAACTGTACCATGTGTGTTCGTCAGATTTGTTGACATCAATCTTGTATACGCTGACGAAGTATTTCAACAGTGGGAATGGGTTCTGAGTACACAATTTCTTTCAGACAGTTCCACAAATAAAATTCCAGAAACGTGTTCAATGAACTATATCCTAACAAATGGATAGGATGCGCAGGACCCACTCGATGGCCTGTGCGTTCCCCAGACTTAAACCCACTGAATTTTCATTTGAAAGAGTATGGCATTCTACACAACGACTGCATGCTTGCATTCAAGCCACAGGGAGTCATTCTGAGCATTTCTTGTAATGTTACGCCTATCATTGCTGCAACAGAACTGTACTGGTAACTTGGAAATGCAATACAAATGGACACTGTTCATATACTGTAGCATTTTTCACTGTTTTAGTGTGTCCTCCCCCCTGGTGACGTGGGCCCCACATATTAAGACTCACCCTATATATGTAAGCAGAAGAGAGTCTTGATTTTTGCCAAAGAATCACATGATAGAGTGGATGCTACAGTATATGAACAGTGTCCATTTGTATTGCATTTCCATCCCTTTTAATTGTGATAAAAACAGATGCCAACCCCAACACATACTGGGCTGCTGACAATAAAAAAAAAAGTACAGAATCTTCTCAAAATAAATAATGAACTAAAAATGTCGAAGCTTATGAATCTGATCCCATAGACTACAGTGTAACAAGAGCAACAACAGCAGTAGCAGCAACATTTCTTTCACACTCAAATGTCTCATAATTACAAATTAGATTACAAATGTATTTAAGTTTGCCAATTTATTTAAGTATCATGCCTCTTGCTTCTGCTGAGATATTTTGCAAAGTGCTATATTACAAATAAAATTATTGCTAAATCAGGATAAAACCGTTCCAAATAATCACAGATTTTAATGCTCTCAAAACTAACTTCAACATCTTAGAAAACATATCTTTTCCAATTTATTTCTATTCACAATATTAACTCCTTAATGCTCTCCAAAACCTCTGCATGAATGGAATCAAACCTAATATGTAGCTAATCAACTGACATACAGTAACTATAGTAAAACTAGTTGTATTTAGTTAAGAAATTCGGCATTCTCAGGTTAATATCTAGATACTGTGATAAAATAGATTTAGAATTTTTTAGGTGAATAAATGTTTTTTTTGTTCGTGATTACTTGTCAATTAAGTTAAAAATTTTAGACATGATGTCTCTAGCAAAAATATCAAATTTTATCATCATCATCATCCTTCACGAATTAGACCTCTGTAGACCTGTTTCAGCCCCATCTAGCAGTCTTCTAAAAGGTCTTCCTGGTCGACAATGTCCTCTAGTTTATACTGCATCATAATTTTTGGGATTTTTGAATTTTCCATTCTTCTTACATGATCTAGCCAATTTAATTTCTATCTGCTGATTTTTCTTCTACTGAGTCTACTTCTAATTGTTCTCAAATTTCTTCATTCCTTTTTCGGTCTAAAAGAGTATATCCAAATTTTGTATCGCATAAAATACAAATTTTCAGGATAAAAATATGCAACAAAATATTTTCTGCAGTGATGTCTTAAGCATATCATTTTAATAGTGTTAAATTGGTAGTAGATGAAATGGACAAAAACTTTGTTCAAAATGTATTGAAGAAATAAAATCTCCATATGTTTCAGCTAATTTGAGTGTTTTGTCCAACTCCATTAAAAACTAGAAGAAATAACAAACCTCCTGAAAGAAACTGTTAAAAAAGTATACGACACTGAAAGAAAAATATTCGCTTAGAGATTAAAAAATGGCAAGTTTAAAAACAAAATGGAAAAGTTTTAAAAAATAATCCAAACTTGTGTTTAGAAAAAAATATTGAATTTGAAATTATGAGCAAAGTTGCCCAAGCTCTAGAAGATCAACAAGTAGACAATGAGAACCTAAGAGTTAATGTGTCATATCCCTCTTCTGAAGTACATTAGACTGACTTCATTTGATATAGAACAATCATTTTCCCAGTACCGACTGTGTTCTGTGACAATCAACAGAGATTTTTAATGGATAATTCAGAGATGTCATGTATTGTGAACTGGAACTCCAAAGACATTTCAGCAATTGACTGATGAGGCATGGTTAGTGAGTACACACAGGCTTTTACTCGTATTTGACGAGTTAGGATTTTTAGGTGTTAGGATATTGAACATTATTATGTGAAAGATGAAAATATTTTTAATGTTTTAACAAATATTTTTTAATTTTTTAACACATAAAAAATTAATAATTCTCAATTTTTATCACCTAAAAATCCTAAACCCAGTCATAACACTGACATCTGAAAGTAAGATTATTTATTTTCCAATGGCTAGAATTGACAATCAAGTCATTTTTTCTCTCTAGCTTCCCAGTACAAGCCAACAAGGTCCCCAGTCTGTTGTGCAGTTGGTTTCAGGCTGGGCAGGACAGGAGGTGTTGTTTGTCCATGATTTGGTCAGGGTTGTTGCACAACACATCTGTTGGAGTGGTATATGCCTACGGTGAGCCAGGCAGTCATGTCCTGACATTAACCTGCTGCAGCTTCCTTGCGGCCTACATATTTTACTTCCATTGATAGTTCATCAATTTTTTCTCATGACTTCCCTATGGCAGCTGTAATATTTTCTTGCGTGTTTTCCATTTGAAATGCTTTTTTGATTTCTTCAATCTTCCTACAGAGGTTTGATATGGAGTGGATTATTGTTTGGATTTTAGTGCCTTTTTTGGAAAGTTGATCTGCCATTAAATTGTCAAATAGTCCAACATGTGAAAGTGTTATTATATATTGCTGTATATAATTAATTAGTGTATTTATGGGTAATACTGTCTCGATTATCAACGTCTAATAGACGAAATATATTATTATAGAGACGTTATAAAAATGACACAAATGAAGATCGACATATTGTTGTCATTATGATGTCACAGAAATTGCTCTGATTTGCTCCAAATATGTCAGCAATTCTGCAGGTCATGGTCTTCGTGTAATATTGCTTATTGTAGTGTGTGTGTTTTGTTTTATTCCGAAAAGCCATTATAGTTCTCAAAACTGACGACAGATGGATTTTGGAAAATAGGAAAATTGACATTTCACTGAAAACTACTATTTTTCGGAAAATCTTTGGGTTGCAAGCTTCAAAATGAGGAGTCATTTATTAAAATCAGTTCAGCCTTTTTCCCGTAATTTCAATTACCAGTTCAAATTATATATATAGATGTAACTTCGTTGGAAAATGTAATACTACTTACTTACTTACTGGCTTTTAAGGATCCCGGAGGTTCACTGCCGCTCTTACATAAGCCCGCCATAGGTCCCTATCCTGAGCAAGATTAATCCAGTCTCTACCACCATATTCCACTTCCCTCAAATCCATTTTAATATTATCTTCCCATCTACGTCTCGGCCTCCCCAAAGGTCTTTTTCCCGCCGGCCTCCCAACTAACACTCTATATGCATTTCTGGATTCGCTCATACGTGCTACATGCCCTGCCCATCTCAAACGTCTGGATTTAATGTTTCTAATTATGTCAGGTGAAGAATACAATGCGTGCAGCTCTGCGTTTGTAACTTTCTCCATTCTCCTGTAACTTCATCCCTCTTAGCCCCAAATATTTTCCTAAGAACCTTATTTTCAAACACCCTTAATCTCTGTTCCTCTCTCTAATTGAGAGTCCAAGCTTCACAACCATACAGAACAACCGGTAATATAACTGTTTTATAAATTCTAACTTTCAGATTTTTCGACAGCCGACTAGATGACAAAAGCTTCTCAACCGAATAATAACACATTTATTCTGCGTTTAATTTCCTCCTGAGCGTCATTTATATTTGTTACTGTTGCTCCAAGATATTTGAATTTTTCCACCTCTTCGAAGGATAGAGGAGACAGCCTCCAGATATGGAGGGTAGCTGCGAATATATTGAATAAGCAGTCGTGGACAGCCTATAAGAGGTGGGCCTCCAGCTTGGGGGTTGGGCGAAGGGCTAACAACCCATCACCGTAAAAAAACAGCTTGTTACGAATCCTTCAAATAAGCCTCGGAAAATGTAATAGTTGAATTAACTTGGATCTTTGATTAATCAAATGGTTCTGCTAGTAAATATAGGTCTAACGAAATATGGCCTTGAAATTATTGCCTTTTCTCCTGAAACGTGTATTATAGATTACTTGGTTACACCCTTATTCCAGGGAGGTCTTCAATAAGTCAGAGTAAATTTCTAGTTATGAATGCTAAAGTCAATCCCAACACTGAATACAACAGTTTAGTTTTTATGGCATGGGCCCCTTTTCCACTGAGCCCCTCAATTAATAATGCATTTTGAATGCCAATACTTTTTATCCTTTCAAAGCCCAATGCTTAGAAGCCTTGTTCAAAGCTTACTATTGGAGAAAGATTTCCATGGATACCATGTTTATAAATAAAAGTGTTATACAATCATTCAGAGCTTATTATCTTATGTAAGTATCAAAAATAATATTTTTTTGAGCGAGAAATAATTGTTAATTATTGCGGATTAAATGTTTATATGAAGATTGTGTAATATCAAGTAAGTTTAAACTAGAAGAATTCAGTGTGCACAGAGTTGGTATGTAAAGGACATTATATTTTCTTTCCATTAGAATTTTCGTTATAAAATAAGACTAAAGTCAGCTGTATTTTCTCTAAGTTATTAAATGTGAATACAGCAGTGCGTTACATTACCAACGAAACGAAAGTCTAGCTACTCAAGACGAAAAGCTGCGAATAAAAGGTCTAATATCATCTGTAAGTGAAGGAGCACTTCAACTTGTGCCATTTGCTTATTGCGTATATAGAAAATATTGAGGTGTTATTATAACTAGGGACCGGATTTTTACGTAATATCAAAGTGTGAAATATGTACATATTTATGTAAGAAAAATAAGCTGAATATGTACCAAAATATGTAAAATAATGAAAATATTTAATATCAGTATCTGGTATGTATAGGATAGGTAAGAGTCTCCATTTGTGATTTCATAGAGCACCCGACTTTTTTACCGCTCAATTGACACATTACTATTTTTCCATCTGTAGTGAAAGCTTTGTCCATCGCAATCCATGACTATTTTTGTCGTTAGGGTTGAAGATACAGGGGCCATTTTAGTTAGTTAAAAGCAATAGATAAACTCACTTGCACTTTATCCTGTAAGTGCTAAAACTAGAGAACTGAGTGAAATGAATGAAACAACAGCACTACAAGCACTGTTTCGCTTTACTGGATTAGGAGAAAATAAGAGGAGATGTGGGACACATGCATTTTAACTGCTCCCTGTAAGAAACAAAGTACCTACGAAAACCTCAAACTATAGGCATTTGCAAAGTATTGTTTGAAAAGTGACATTTCTGTCGCATTCAGAAGGGTAGGATTATTCTGGCCGAGAACCATACTTTCTAATTGCTCGAAAAATTCCATTTCCGTATAGGTATACTAAATTTAATGTAAAGAGATCAAGCAATAACCTGAAAAACTATTTTTTTTAATCTTTCAACAACTTTCCAGTTTGTTCCTTTACTCCAGCTTCTTTTCAAAAGTCGCGTACTTTATTGCGGCTCATGCCAGACTTGACACGGGTTTTCCCTGGAAGGAT